>NW_015664997.1:552186-558565 GCF_001515625.1 Sinocyclocheilus rhinocerous | reverse complement strand
AACATGTCTCTGAAATGGTTTTCAAAACTGTCCTGGAGCAGCCCAGCACTGTCTCACTCATCTAACACACCCGATTTAACTCGTCAGCTCATTAATTGAGACTTTAAGACCTGAAGTGGGTCAGAAAGGGAAAAAGAGTTGGGTTTATAATGGGTTTATATTAAGATTGTTTTAAGTTCACTTAAATTAGAAGTATTTTTTAAAGTCTAATAAATGTTAAAATTGATAGCTCTGAATTATACTGTAATGTTGAATGGCTAGTCATGTTGAATAGTCAATGGTTAAATATTTGGGGGGATTTTATATTGGTATCATTGATACTGGCCTTCAGTCATGAACAAATATGCCATTAAACAAATATTAAAAAATATACTGTCTTTATGTTGTTTGTACATTAATTTGAAGATTGAATGTGAAATTATTGCAATATAAAAGTATATTTAAAAACTTAATATTAGGTGGGATCTTTAATTTCAGAAAAATATGCGATTAATTCGTTTTTTTTTTTTAATCTATTGACAGCACTAATATTAAGTAATACACCGTATGCTCATAGATCTCACCCCAATAGTGCAGTTATGTATGGTTGTTGTAACCTGATGCATCATAATAAAGGCCTTGGAGGAAATTTGTGACACACACACACACACACACACACACACACACATAAGATGATAGCTTTACTGTCACTGCAAAGCTCCAACCATTTTAGTTCATGACTAGGAAGGAAGCCAAAGCCCAGTGCAAACAAAAGCTCGACGAAGATGAAATGTATGTGACCAGCCACAGACAGCTGAACAAACGCAATGACTTAGAAAATGTGCATAATAGCGTGCTTTACTTACACTCTTTAAACAATCAATCGTGTGAATTATTAAAATATCATCCAAAATAAATTGCTCAATAAATAACTGCTTTGCCAAGCCCCAATTATGTATTTTAGCGGCGTTTCTCCACCACGTTTGTTCTCTGCCCTGGGATAAAGGAGAATGCTTATCTGAATTAAAAAAAGGAAAAGTGTGCAGTTGAATGCCTCTGAAAGCAATTACTGGATATGAATCCATGCTAAGCCAAACAGCAATGTGCAGCATCCTCATTAAACAGAGGCATGCTAATCTCTTATTAACCATTAATTGAGAACATCAGCACTATCAAACCACATGAACTTCCCCTTTTACTCTCAACACAAACAAATGACAAATTTCATTCTGCTAGGGCTAGAAAAGTAGCATGACTATTCCAACAAAACAATCTGCACCAAATGATTATCATAATACTTGTAATCATATCAGCATAGCTAAAGCAAGCTAGGCAGTACTGTACTATAGTTAGGTTGTTGTGGAAGCGTTAACACAATGTTGTTTTGACTCTGAGGCCTGTGTTTGCGCTTTCACCAGCGAAGGCTGCTCAAAGTTGGATACCCCCAGAGCCTGCCAAGCTTTGAGTGAGGGAATGGACCACTTCCTCTGGTCTTTACATGTGATCTGCTTGATTTTAATGAGGCTGCCAAGACCCCCTGTGATGTGACTGGGAGCGCCAGTGGGGGCGGGGGGCCTGGAGTCCTTCGAGAAAGACAGGGAAAGAAAACGAAAGAGTGCCGGCATTATTTTTGTGCTAAAACCCATCCCCTCCTCCACATTCGGCTGCTCTTCGAAGGCAAATGTTTTATTAAGCAGGTTCAGGGGTTCACAGTGGACATAAGGGAGAATGCCAATCATGTAAGAAATATTAGATGTGGAACTACAGTGTACAATGGGCCCCCTTGCTTATTAGATATGTCAAGCAGGCATCCCAAATTCAAGGATTTTCTAAAATGCACTATGCATTGGAATGTTTTAATTAAATGTAAATGCATGTGCCCTTGTAGACTAATGCTGCCATTATGGAGAAAGAAGAAAAATGGCTTTTCAAATTTTAGGATGGTCTTACGAAGCATTTATGACATGTTTTAATACTCGTAGTTCAGCAGAATCCTATTTAAATGATTAGAATTTGGGTTGTATTTTTATACACATTTCAGTTTGCAACTCCCAGGTTTAAATTTATGCTTGAATCTCTGGGTTTTAATAAGCAGTGTTTGTCATAAGACACAAATATGTTATAATTTTGCGTTTATAAATGTGTCATTACACTATTGAGTAGCTGGCAAAGTGCTAATGGTGCCATAGAGTTCCTGTGTGACTCCGACTCCGATCAAGTGGTAACAGGCACATTTAATAAAGGGGTTCACATGTAATGTATCTGTATTTAAACCTCTGTTTTTCAAATTATGTTTAGTTTTAATAGAAAACAGACACAGAGGGGGCATCCCAGAAACATAGGATTCATAGGAGGGGGGTTCATTTTGGCAGTGAACTAATTCGTAACAAGCAATGTCCTCCATCCCTGAGAGGGTATTCAAAAGTCACTTATTCGTAAAGTCATTTTTAAAGCAGTTTAGTGCACTTGGTGACCATATTGGTGGAGATATTTCCAGTCATACAAATTCAGGTACTGTATTTTTGACCAGGGAAAGATGGAAAGGTTTAAAACTGTATTCAAATTGTTTTAATAATGTCATTAAATAATATTTCAAATATGTAATACAATCTGACAACAATGGTGTCATAAATTGAGTTCAAATCCCACTAAAACAGTATTTTTTTCAGGTTAAGACTGTTATACACTATATAACTTTTAAAATCACAACAAATTTTAAAACACTAGGCACCATACTCTTGCTGACTTTGTAAATGGTTACAGAATAAACTTGGGCATTATAATGACTGAGGATCACACACTAACAGACTTTTCAAGTCATTCCGAAAACAACAAACTCATGCAGAAACGTTTGCCTTGTTCTTAAGAGATGCATGACAAATGAAAACAATATGTGTTCTAGAATCGGCTCAAAAGGTTTGATATCCACTGCCGGGATGAAATTAAAGTCTGAAGCTAAAAAAATCAGAGTATGTGCCCATCATACACTATGCATTTTTCTGTGAAATCTGTCAGCTCTGACTGCCCGAAATCTGCAGACTGACTCTCACTTTCAGTAACTAGCATCAGCTCATCCAGACTGCAAATCAGTGCAAAAAAAATCTGTACAAACGTTGTGTAGTGTATTCCAGCCTTAATATGCTATGTGTTTTCTAGACAAAACAAAAAACACATAGCATATTAGCGTTTTCTAAACAAAAGATGCTTCTTTTAAAAAGCTGATTGGTTGTTTTAACTGAGAGGTGGGACCAGTAAGCATTATATTGAGCATTACTATAGTTCAATAATTATTATACAAGTGGTCTGTCTCTTTTCTTCTGTCTCTGGTAATCTCTCCTTCTATATGATCAAACTGTGAAAATGTTTATTATTCTGTTTTTATTTAATTGGACGTTATAACCTATGACTCCATAATATAACCCATTTTCTATTGGTCTTGCACCTCATTATACTTTTAATTTTGTCTAAAGATGAGCGTTATTTCTCATCCAGCCTAGAGCCGAATGCAATGCAGTGATTCTGTTATTACCTTGTAAAACATTCAGCATCTGAAGAATGATTTCCAAACATGCTTTTGCTGCATACGTAAACCATACAATGTCCGCCGCTCCATTCCACTCAAAAAGTCAAAGAACAGGGTAAGCTCTTTGATGGTGTCGGAATTGTCTCGGCAGGTCGATGGCTCCTCCAGACCCCCTGTGGAATATGTAATTAGACTTCATCCCACGTTGAGGGCAAGAATCATACACGATGTCTTTCTGGGGGGCAGGAGATGATAAAATTATAATACATCTCTTTAAATTCTACCCCATGCAAGGGAAAGATGAGATTTATTCTGCAAGGCCGAATAGGGATGAGTGTATATGTGTCTGTGTGGACCACCAGGCCTTCATAGCAATTAGGCCATGAAGAGAGTGGATGAGAGGGAGAGAAAGAAACACGGAAAAGACAGGCATCAGGAAAAGGCAAGCGCAGCATCCTCAATCGTCCTGTGCGATGCCTTCATTCCTCCTGCTAATGGGCTCCATCATCATTCCTGGGCATGTACAACCAGAAGCCCCTGAAACTCATTCTAATGCGGCATGTTAATGTGCTGCTCAGGCGGAGTTAACAACCTCTCATGTATTCAGAGAGTGGCTGAAAACGCACACTTACACACATCAACATACCGCAGTGTATGCCCGGCATCTGTTCTAGTCACGGTGCCTTTGTGAGAATTAGGGCCACTTTAAGACTTACCACACTTGATTTCTGTGCCTGAAAGACCTTGATTTGCTGGAGTATTTAGTGTAATACTGGTGCTGTTTGACCATCCAGCGGTGACATTTGCTAGGATTAGTGTGACTACATGAACACTTTTTATAATATAGATTTGAACCATTGCTGCATTTTGTTCAAATACTAATTAAAACAAGGACCATATCTGGCAAATACTGGTAGAATATATGAGCACTTTTGACTTTCAACTTGCTTTAAATGTGTTTCACTCTCTTGCTAGTTTATTTAATGTATCCACTAACAATGTCCACTAACAGTGTATTACTGTACATGCAGGATAATTGAGTTATTTTGCTACTTTTTTTTCGGAAAATCATGAATATTTCAACTACAGCATTTTGTAGTGATAATCAGTGTTATTTTAGTATTATTCATAATGTCATAATTCATTATTTAGTATTATTCATAAAATAGCTTGATTCAAAATGACAGTTAAAGTATTATTTTTACAAGATAAATTTAACTTGATTTTTCTTTTTCTTTGGACATCACTGCTCTTATTCATCTCAGTCATACTTTTCATTGGCTGTCTCATTGGTAACAAGTACACTAACTTTAAAAAAAAACTTTATTAGGGGGAAAACTTGTTGTGGTTGAAATGATAGCACTGCTTTGGACCATTTGTAACATTTGAGGAAAATAAAATATATAAATCATGATAAAATCAATGACTGATAGATCAAATTTTCAAATTGGTTTTTCAAAATTTCACACAGTATACTGTATGCAGTGGCACAACAACGGGGTATGCAGTATATGCAGTACATAGGGGCGTCGCTAATGGGGGTGGGTGCAATTTTGCCAAAATCATTGTGTGAAAATCTTCTTTAATAAAACATTATAAATAATCAAATGCTTAGTTGTTAAAAATAATGTAATGAAACATTTTTATTCAATGTTTTTTATCATTTTTAATGAGTTCAAAAATGTTTTTATTTTTATAAACGGAGTACATATCAACCGCTCACCCTTCTACACATTGTCACAGAGTCACATGACCAAAATTAATAGAGGAGAGAAACGCTCTGGGGCGCAAAACAGAAAGACAAATGAGAAAAGAAAAACAATGCATTAAAATACAGCAATGTACAAGTGAATTAACAGAAAATGGCAAGCTATTATTATTATTTTATTTTTATTTTTTTTCATTGTAAGTCATGAAGTCATTTAACATTTGACGTTGTTGCCTAAAGCTGATGATACACGGGACTTTTTGAGCAATTTTGCCAGGCAACTTTTTTTGAGCAATGTTGCTTGGGCACTTTCACATTGAGAATGGGTAACAAATATCTATCTGGATCCTATAGATCGGTCGTTGGCCCTGTGTTTCACCTGGTTGCCCATTGATGGCAACATTGCCCAAAAAGTTGCCCTGTGTATCATCAGCCTAAGAGGGCAATAAATGATTAACGCTAATATTAGTTAATTTCTGTGTATCTCCATTGCTCAAAAAGTGAAGTCATGATATGTTTGTGAATGGGCGTTTGATTTACATTTGAGAGAAACTGATTCACGGTGTGTGTGTTCACTGCTGTGTGTGTGCACTTTGGATGGGTTAAATGCAGAGCACTAATTCCAAGTATGGGTCACCATACCTGGCCACGTCACGTCACTAATAAAAAATTGAACTAGCCACCTTTCGCCAAATATTGCCATTTTAAATTTAAAATAGGTCATTTGTGTAATTCACATAGAAAACTTGCTACTTCATTCTTCAGTACAAACCAATATTGAACTTTGACAAAAAAGTTATTTTAAAATGTTATAATAGTGATTTTATAATGTCTAAATATAAATCCAAAAGCAAAACATGTGAAAATAACTGTTACGGAGTGGAAATGGTAAATGAGACAATGACTGATCCTCTGCTGCCATCTAGTGGTTGTGGTTGAATACAGGGGGGCGCCAACACTGATCTTGCATACCCTTCATCAAATGTGCAGTTGCGCCCCTGACTGTATGCTGTACTGAAATAGTTTATTCCACACTTTTGTTATAATATAATTTATAACTTATATTTTTATAGTAGTTTTTTTTAATGTTTTATTTTAAATAATATATATATATATATACCATTCGGATCGAAACCGGTAGGCTGTTCCAGAGTTTGGGGCCTACTGTC
>NW_015664997.1:529997-552129 GCF_001515625.1 Sinocyclocheilus rhinocerous | reverse complement strand
GCTCTTCCGATCTTACATGGCATTTAAAAAGTAGCAAAAAATAAATTATGAAGGAATGGAAAAAGTTTTCAAAACAGTGTAAAGGTTAAATAATTGTAAGTCTGTTAGTTGTAATAAAACCAACCCCTGGGACATAAAAGTGCCTGAAGTTGAGGAAACACCGTAGCCAGTTTCCAGGAAGACAATGCTCATAACTTTAGTTCACAGACACCTCACGTAGCACTGCTCCCTTCACTTTTCAACCCTGCCAACAAAATCTATCATATGTATCTGTTGAGATGTACTTCACAATATTCCAAAGCCAGAGTGCACTGAGCATTTGGCTGTCTGGACCGTCCCACTGCACACAAAATGAAATGGAATGAATCACTGCTTTTCTCAATCCATCTGACCCCCACTGTCTCCCTCTATCCCTCGCTCAATCGCTCAGCCATGGCTAGAGCACACATGACAGCCTGACCAGCAACAGTGTTTACCCAGAATTTAAGAATAACCAAAAACAATGGGAAAGCAATGTTTTAATGTCTGAACGGCGTTAAACATGGCTGGCTTTTCCATCGGAGAGCTTCTGCGCGCTGAGTCAAGTGCACTAAATGTGTATGAAAGAGCTGAAGCCCCTCAGGAACACACTGCCCCTTCCTTCCCAGGTGGAAGAATAGGAGGAGTGAAAGTACTTTTAAAGTGACGTATCTAAAAGAACCCGCGGACATGGCCTGACGTGGACTCGACAGACTCAGGAGAGTAAGATGGCATTTAAGAATAACCAAAAACAATGGGAAAGCAATGTTTTAATGTCTGAACGGCGTCCTCTAAACATGGCTTTTCCATCGGAGAGCTTCTGCGCGCTGAGTCAAGTGCACTAAATGTGTATGAAAGAGCTGAAGCCCCTCAGGAACACACTGTCTGATACCCACAAGAATCAACTGGCCTTTAAATCCAGCGCTCTGCTCAGCAGAAGAAAACTGAGCCCTTAAAGCACTTTGTGCCAGCTCTTTAACATGCCGAAGGGCAGAGTCTGAATAATGGAACTTGCTCTGTGTCATCATGTTGTGTTACATTCCTTCATTTCATTTTTTCCCCTTTGTCAACATTATTTTCCCCTTAGCATCTGTTCTCGAAATAGATTCAAAAAGCTTTGAACGATAACAATATCGTGCATATTCATTACCGTGATATATCGCATTACCGAATACCGGCACAAGTCTAATAAGAACATTACTTTTGTTTGTATTGTTGTGCATGTTCTGCTGCAGATGTGTTGATTTATGTTGGTGGGATTATAGTAAATGGGTTTTATTGAAGTGAGGCCACTGAGCATGGATGGATGCCATTTAACATGCAATGACAGCAGGATTTGACCTTTTGGTCTTCGTTGCAATTTGGAGAAGAGTTATTCACTTTTGCAAGCCGATGATGTGCTCATGGCTTAGCAGATCTTTTATTTTTTTAATTGGTGGCTATATGTATAATATGCAATTCACATATGATTCTATGCTAGAAGCATCCTTTTCTAATACTTAAAGACATTATTTATTTTTGTATGCGATAAAGTAAAATAAAATTGATAAAGCAAGCAAAATACTTAAATACTTAAGGTGTCCTTGCTACAGTGTAATTATACATATAAGTACTGAGTAATATTAATTAACTACATGTACTTACTATATAGTTAGAGTTAGGTTTGGGTTTGACTTAGGGTTACTTGCATATAATTATGCATAATTAGTTGTTATTATAATAGCAAGTACATGTAAGATGTGTAACGAGGACACCTTAAAATAAAGTGTTACCAATTCTTATACTAAATACTTACTTTAAACTATAGGAATATTATGTTATGAATATTATGTATCCCTGAACGTTTGTTGAATAGTATGTATTTTATAAATAAATAATTAAATTAATACATAAAAATAGCAATAATAGCAATATTCAACAAAATGTTTTATTTTATTTTATTTTTTATTATTATTATTTTTTTTTTAAATATTTGTTGGCCAATTTACCCTCTCTGTCATTTTGACTGTGCTTAGGTTTTTTAAAATTATTTAAAATGATTTTTTTATTTTTAACCCAGTTGAACCCAGTGTACAATCTATTTTTTTTGATCCATTGTGCGTGTAAATCAACAGTTGAGCATGTGATAGATTGTAACCTGTGATTGAGATAACTGTGTAAACATTTTAATGTGGCAATTGCAAGCTGCTTTGTGACAGCTTTTATGAGGAGTGAAATGATGGAATGTCCTGTAGGTTAGTGCATTCTGATTTAATTCTCCAGGAACTGCAGCACTCTTAGAATGACGGCTCAATTTAAATGCCATGTAATATTAAAATTAAAAGTACCAAATGATCAACTTAAATTCTGCTCCTCACTGTTTGGTCCTCGCAACTGAGAAAACAAATATTTTCTAGAGAGTGGCGTTTCGGTTGTGAAGCACATGTGTCCCACAGCTCTGTTTCTACATCCTGTCACATTAATCATTCAAGGCACTCAATATAAATATTAAAACTAATAGCTTCACTATTCAGCTATTACTCCATCATTCCCTGAAATCATCATTAAACATTCAGAGCCTTTTAGAAAATTTACACACTTGAATTTAATGGCAGGGAGAGGAGGCTGTCAGAGCGAGAGACCCTGGAAGCTTAAATAATAGTGGAAAGCTGTTTATGGAACATGCTTTATTTATTCATCATCTCTGAGTAAGGGCTTCAATTTAGAAAGAGAGAGTAAAGAGAAAGACAGAAAGGAGAGGAACTGGGGGTTACAGAAAGAGATACAGGCAGGAAGAGAGAGACCGAGGAAAAGGCTGAGAGAGAAAAATCAAAGCGGAGCTATCAAGGAAAAATGCTGAAACAATAACTCTTCCCACACTGTTGAAGGGTAGCAGGAAAGTAAAAGTGATAGACGCGCTCTACAAGAATCCCTGTACAAGGTCAATCAATGGAAGGACTGGGGGCCAGGAGCAGCTAATGGATTGTGAGAAGGCACCTACAGTTATTATGAATTTTTAAAGTACCTTCAGCAGTTGAGACGGCAATAAATCAATGAGGACTTACTGGCTGGATCAATTATGCACACTTTAAAACATTTAATGACACATAATGAAGAGGTCCCAGGATGGCTGGGTGCGCAAGAGCGAGGACAGAAGTAAAATGTTCAGAAACGTCACTAACATGAGCTCTAATGAAGGACGTGTTAAGGACGATTGTTCTGGCAGTGCTGCTAATGCAACTGATGGAAAGTACTGTAGATGAGTGACGTTAAATTTGATCAAATTTCCTTTAATACATCGATGATTAAGAAATGACCGGCACCTATAATGTGACCAGTTGGGCCCCTTAAAAACCAACCAAATAAACAAAAAGATAGAAAACAAATATCTCTTAAATGCCTTTCTCAACACAAGAGGAAGCAAATTGTTTCCGCATCCTCCCTCGAGATGCTCCTTTATTCTCTTTCTCTAAAATGGCCCCATAATGAAAAATGAAATCGTGACATTTTCTAAAGCTCATTATAGGGGTAGCCTCAGGCTTTCCCCTGTGGTACTAATCTAGATGCACTGAGCTCAAAACAATGTTTAAGTAGAGCCACATCACATTAAAAGAGTTTGAGTAAATCTGTCCCCCCTCTCTGTGCCCTGTTTCTCTCAGAGCCTGTGACCCAGCCCTCCCATGTATTTAAGCTTTTTGTGGCTGTAGGGGATATTTATGTTTAATGGATGACTCTTCATACAGTACTGTCTGCTTCAACGGTACCACTATAGCCGTGGCACAGCAACACTTAGCAGCTCATTTGCAATATTTAAACAATTATCCTCCATCTGTTTGGGACTCAAGCATGGTGTTTTTCCATAAACACATATTTAGTCTAAATTAGTGTATTTCAACGGGTGGGTCACAGCTCAAAATGGCAATATAATATGCATAGTTACGGATAGGATATGATAGGCGTAGCAACTTTTAAAAGGGAGGAGAGAATGCTTCCCCCTGTCACGATGGTGTGTAGATAGACTGAAGAAGTAGGCAGATGATGATGACTAAATCCACACTATCTTAGTGTAGATAGTGGCTTATCTTATGCTTAGTGTATCCCATCATGCATTATATTCTGTAAATAAATCGTGAGACTTTTTGCCGAGATCCCGCGAGAGGTCACGGAAACCTTTCCAATGTATGTTAAATATTAATAATAATTAGATATTACATATAATTTGGTAGTAAAACAAAGAGTTGCACATTTTATTGGTGCAAATGAGTAGTGGTGATCATTATTTTGTACAACATTTGCAACTGTTTTTTATGACTTAATTAGAAGCGCCACAAAATTAAATTGTGTCATCTGTTATAGGGACTACTGAACAGACATTTAGAAGTTGATTTTAAAATGCAAAGTATTGAAAATAAAAACAAAGCTCTGTAAACACTTGCATTTTTACAACACTATAAGTTTGTCCCATCAGGTAATGAAAAGTTCTACACACACTTGTGGTCTTCATGCTCACTTGAACACTTGGACCAAATACAGGAAATACGTCATATAAGTGGTCAAATGTAAAGACCGCAAGTGTGGGTATTTGGACAAGGCGTAAGTGTGACACCCACACTCTTAAAAATAAAGGTTACAAAAATTATTTTCAGAGCAGTAGAAGGTTTTCACAGCGATGCCATAGAAAAGCCATTTTGGGTTAACCCAAAGAAATTTTCAGTGAATAGCTCTTCATTTTTTTTCTTAGTGTAAAGAACATTTTAATAATCTGAAGAACCTTTTTCCACTATTAAAACTTGTATGCATTGTAAAGGTTCCATGAAAGCTTTCTCCTCCACATCACGAGTAGACACGCCCCTTATTGCGGATTGGCTACAAGTTTGTTTTGCGATTCGGCCCGAATCAGTTTTCTAAAGTGTTTTTGAAAAATCACATACCCTGCCTTTAAAGGTTCTTCATGGAAGCATAGATGCCATTAAAGAATATTTATTTTAAAAGTGTTTATCTTTTGTTGTGTCAAGTCAAATTCTACTAAAAAATTATTTTAGAAGTTGTAGATAAAACAAAGATTATTGGAGTACATTTTAGAAAATACTATTTCAGTTTTTTACTTCAAAAAATAAACTTTTAATTAAATGTGTTATTTGCGGTTTCTTTCTAATTGTATGTGTGAGAGTTAACAACCGTTTCTTTGTAATTGTGTGTGAAATTTAATTGGAATCTCTGAGTGAAACTAGTTTTTTACACCTAAGTTTTTTTTCAGTGTGCATTTTGGCACAAGTTCATCTGTCACTTGGTAGAATCAATCAAAATTGTGCAGACACCTACATGTCAGATTGTGTCACATAACTTCATCCGCAAACTATGAACTATGCAAGGTAAAACAACAACAAACAAACACCCAAACTACATTAAATATGGTTTGATTGCAACGTGTTGTGTCAAACACAATTTGTTTTAATTATTATTTTATTTTTTTGCAGTAAGTTATTGAAATTCTAGAGATATTTAGAAAACTAATTGATTTTCCTATTCAGCCTAATCATATTACTAATTAATTCGGTCTAAGCAGTTCATAGAAATATTACAGCTTGGTCTCATTATTATTTGTAGCAATATTTGTAATGATTACACATAAGTTCACATTTAGATATACACTTAAATGTAAGGACTGTATGATGTATAAGGACATGTACAATGTATGTGGAAATATTCACATACATATTCACAGCCTCAGAATGATCATTAAAATGTTTAAAAATGCTTGTTGGAAGCAATTGCCTCATAGGCAGCACTGAGACAATCTCACGCCTACCCTAAAACTTATTACCTCTCAACAGTATAAAAATATAACAGGCCGATATATGGACAATGACAATAATTTCAGTTACAATATATTATTGTAGATATTGATATTTAAGCACACAACTAAAGGTTTTTGATATGTGTTTTAGATGCAAATCACTGTCTGTTATACATTTCAGTGTCTTTGCAAACACATGAAAACAATATGTGTGCTAGAACCACACATTACATATGAATACCTTCAGTTACTAATGAAATCACATTGAATATTAATACATTTCAGAGTTTGATATTACAGACATTTTTGTATGATAAACAATTTTGACACTGTGTTGCATCTCCATTAATGTCTAGTATAAAATCTGTATCCTGAAGCTAAGCCAGCTGAGCACCACTTATGTAAATGTGTTAGTTTCTCAGATATATTTTTTATCCTTTAATGAGAATCATTTGAGATTGGAATTACTGTACCGGATGAAAAGGTAATATTTGAATAGATAAACAGGTGTTCAGGAAAAAAAAATACATAATTACAAATCAAACTAAAAGCATGTGTGGTGGATTTTGGTCAGTTTGTATGTTGTTTACATGGTGGTGCTGTAAATTCATTTTTTATTACTTTGGCTCAGGCATCAATCCCATTGACAATTCCTTCCAGAGGTTTCTGTCAGTCCCATGGGTGTTTTAGTATCTTTGGCTGGCACACTCATCACCAAGCGCACATCTGTCCCGTCCATCTCAGAGAGAGTCTATAAGAAAATCCTCTTTATCACGACCGATTAAGAAGAGATTCTGCTTTTCGGCTCTTCAGATTTGATTGAAATTGAATCTTTTCATCTCAAGCAACATAAGCAATATAGACTGTACTGGAACAACCCTGTCATTAGTGTCATGCTTGAATGCTTATAGGTTATTAATTTTTCCGTAAACGTAATGCCAGTATAGGCTATTTTAACTCATTGGGCAGGGCCACTTTCTTCTCAAAATATACACTACTGTTCAAAATATTTTATTTTTTTACCCCTATGCTCACTAAGGCTGCTTTTATTTGATCAAAATACAGTAAAAATTGTGTGAATAATGTGAAACATTAAAATTCAAAATAACTGTTCTTTTTAATATATTTTAAAATGTGATTTATTCCTGTGATGGAAAATATGCATTTCAGCAGTTATTATTTGAATCTTCGGTGCCACATGATCCTTCAGAAAGCTTTCTAATATGCTGATTTGGTTCTTAAGTAAATCACAGTTGAAAATGATTGTGGTGCTTAATATTTTTGTGGAAAATACATACCATTTTTTTTTCAGGATTCTTTGATGAATAGAAAGTTCAACAACAGCATTTATTTGAAATATAAATTGTAATAAAAATGTGTATCAATGTAAAGTGTTTATTGTCTATTTCGATCGGTTTAATGCATCTTTTCTTTATAAAATTATTATACAGAATTCTTTTCTTTTTTCAAAAAATCATACTGACACCAAACTTTTGTAAGGTAGTGCACCTGCGTGAAAATGTTCTCATCGTTTTTTGATGTTGTTCTAAAGCTATATGGATTCCTTTCTTCTGCTGAACAAAACATACGGAAAATGTCAGGTGTTCTTTTTGTCTATATAGTCTAATGTTTTCTGATCCCAAGTGTTCATCGAAATATTTTTTATAGTGCTGTCAAACAATTAATCACATCCAAAATAAAAGTTTTGTTTACATAATACATGAGTGTGTACTGTGTATATTTATTATGTATATATAATACACACACATGCATGTATATATTTCAGAAAAATATGCTATGTTTACATTTTAAATTTATTTATACATAATATAAATTATATGAATATAAATATATGCATGTAAATACATGTAAATATAAAAAAAAAATACATGCATGTGTGTGTATTTATATATACATAATAAATATACACAGTACACACACATATTATGTAAACAAAAACTTTTATTTTGGATGCGATTAATCGCGATTAATCGTTTGACAGTGTAACACGTGTCTAAGGAATTGGCAATAATTTAATAAATGAATTGCTGTTATTGCAGATAGAATTGAATGGATCAGAAGATTTAGAGATCGTAAAGGAGGTGGCGGGTTGTGGTGAGAAACAACAGACATGCACAAAGTAAAATTTGTACTTGGAATGTAATTGTTCCTTTTGATATAAAGTGGAAATAATAAACAAAACAAAAGAAAGTAATTTACAATGTCATACAATAAAGATCAACTATGAAAACTTCCCTTGAGTGCACTCTTCTTTCACCCCAAAAATATACACAGACCGGTCAGAAATGTCAGAAAGAAATAAAATAAAAAAAGAAATGAATAAAAGAAATAACTTTTCTCTCAAAATATCACAGCTGTCCCGATAAGGACTTTGGTGTCAATCAAATGGGTTATGGGTAACCATATACAAGCAATAGTTCAATGTTCTGTAAAGTACTGATCAGTTTCTTCTCTTTTCCCGTCTCTTTTTTTTATTGTCAATTCCCTCAAGGAAGGGAACTTAATAATTCTTTAGATTAGGATCATCTTGCTTTCATAAAGCAAGGCTGATAATTTAAGGAAAGGATATTGTCCTCTTCTTTATGATGTGTCGTCCTTTTTCCTCTGTAGCAGATTTGGTTGGCTCGCCATCAAATGTGAAGTTTCACAGGATGTCACAGAAGATCACAGGGGTGTCACGAATCCATAGAATCAAGAAGAAAATAAAATAAAATAGAAAAAAACACAAAGAAAAAAACCTGGCCTGATCACAGACCAGAACATTCATTTAGTGAATTCAAGAATAATTTCACATGAAAGATCAAAACCAATCAAAATAAACAATTAAACATACAATTACAAATACCATTTTTTTTTCAACGATATATATATACACACTCATTTACCGTATTGGCCCGAATATAAGACGACCCTGATTATAAGACGACCCCCCTTTTTCCAGATGTACCTTTTGGAAAAAGGCTTTTTAAAAACCAAATCTTGTTTTTTTCTCAGTAAAACACATTTTGTCTTCAATTATTTTCATATTGCATATTTTTCCTATTTTAATTTTTGTTTTGAAAGTATGGTAAAAACTGGTAAAATGTACCAACAATCACATTTAAAAAATATACAATTTTTGATATACCATTAAAAAAAAAAACAGGTAGCCCATCTGAATTAGGACATTAGGCTATCCATCTAATAGTAGCCCACCAAAATCTTATTAACAGTAGAAGTAAAATCTTACTGTAGTCTTCAAATCTGGGTACTGACTTACGTTTTAAAATCACAAAGGGAGTTTGGTCCCATCAGGCTAACGTGACAGTCACGACTCATGCAGCTGTAAGGTTTTCTGCTTCTTTTGTTTTTACTCGCGATCTTTACAACACGCATTACATTATTTTGGCGCCACCTATTGTTGTGGGTGTATTATTGACATGTCAAAGTCTAGACCCTGAATATAAGACGACCGCGTTCTCAGATGTATTTCCAAGAAAAAAACATCGTCTTATATTCGGGTCAATACGGTACCTCTGTATCAACGTTTTTTTTCTCTTACTCAGGCACTTCTCTTACACAGGCACGTGACCAACAATGGCGTCGGTGAACTGCAGTAAACAACATGCGGTTCACTATGACCGCTTAGACTGAAATAATGAAATTAAACAATAACACATACAAATATAATTTTTACAAGAAATGATATCAGTTATTTACCTCTATAATCGATTTTACTCTTACACAGGCGCGTCTCTTACACACTGCGTGTGACCAACAATGGCGTCGTGAACTGAAATGAACAATAATCACGCGGTTCACTATGACATTTATAACTACTTAGATCGAAATACAAATGAGAAAAGGGAAATAAACTTTACAGTTCACTGCAACTAAATAACCATTTTGCATCTTATGGAGTTTTTATACATTCTTTTTACCATTGATTATATTATGCTGACTCACTGAGTAAAATGTGACTCAACAATATTCAATCGGCTTCTTCAGATACTGGATGGCTCGAAATAAATCAATTCTAATACTTTTTATATATTTTCATTGAACTAATGTGGTGAATTGATGTCACCAGATTCAAAAGACATGTTTATGGACTGTTAAAATCTAATTATTATAATATACTGGTGTTTACAGGTACTGCACTCAAGACCTTCACGTCAAACCATTTCCGAACAGCAACCAGAAAACACTCTGTACTGTCAGATTGAACAGTTGGACCTGTGAAGAGAGCGATGGACAGGAGTTAAAGACTGCACATCAGCCAAGCGATTAGTGGAGGAGAGCAGCGTGTGGGGGAAGAGTGAGTGACAGGCGGTTCGTGGCCCTGTGCAGGTAGACGTTCATGCTTGGCTGAGCTGCACTCAGACAGGGGAGATGACCCGGAGTTTGGCCAAAATGTTTACTGGCAGATGTGTTTTAAAGGAGTCCTCCTTAGCTGGTCATGGCAGTGGAAAATACCCTGCTGTTCAGCGCATCTGCAACACTCCACTCATCCATGGTTCTACCTACAAGAATCCTGACCATTTAAAAAGAAATGATGGAGAAGCTGGCCATGCCTTGTATTCCTCTTTTTCTTTCTCTCACTCACTCCCTCCTTCCCTTTCTTTTTTCCATACCATTGAACCCCTGTCAATGTTAGGCTTGAAGGCAAATTCTTTCCCCCCTTTGCACCCTGTTTCACATTACTTTTAAGTCTAGTGCTGGCCTGGCCTGAGCCCCTGAGCTCAGAAGTTAAGATTTGTGATGCGCAGATGACATGAGCAGGGAGTTGCTGGTGGCTGTTCAGACGCTTTTGCAAACCAAAGCCCATAATGTGTTATATGATGTGACTGGAAACCAGCACCAGCAAACTGCTGTTTTCCCAACACTGTATACTTATTAGACTGACGGACGGATCACCATATGGTAGTGAGGAGTACCCGTCAAAAGTTTTGTACCAGCATTTTCACTTAGAAATCCTGATTCATCAATAAGTTTGCACTACAATTTTTTTCTAAATTTACCATAACATTTGCAACCAGCTGAAACCACACATACGAAAAATTGCATACTTCCGGTGGCCCTGGATATGTCTAGCATTCAATATATGGCAAAGTGTGGGGTTAGTAAGATTTAAGTTTTTTTTTTTTTTTTTGACAAAAATATATATATATTTTTATTCAGCAAGGAATGCATTAAATTGATTGAAAGTGACAGTAAAAAGTTTTGATACAAAAATAAGTGCTGTTCTTTTGAACTTTATATTCATTAAAGAATCTTGAAAAAGTCACGGTTTCCACAAAAAATATTAAGCAGCACAACTATTTTCACCTAGGACAATAATAAGAAATTTAATGTTTCTTGAGCATCAGTTCAGCATATTAAAATGATTTCTGAAGGCTCAGAAATGTGACACTGATGACTGGAGTAATTGCTGCTGAAAATTAACCTTTGCCATCAGATGAATAAGTTATACTGTATTTTTGACTAAATAAATGCAGCATTTGTAAGCATAAGAGACTTCTGTCAAAAACATGTTGGTATTACACTTTATTTTACAGTGTCCTTGCTACACATTCCATGTATTTACTATATAACAGTAAATTATGCATAATTAAAAAAAACTAGCCCTAAACCAGACCCTAACCATATAATATTATACAGTACTTATTTGTGTAATTACACTGTAACAAGGCCACCTTAAAATAAAATGATACCCAACTGTTTAATGAGTTGGGTTTTGTGAATTGCACATTTGATTTTACTTGAAGATCTTGCTGCGCATGCTCCACACATGAAACTGGGTGTGCGGAGAGTGCAAGTACGTATAGGAGACAGAGGTGTAGCCCTTTTCTATATTATATATGAGCATGACTTACTGTGTTCACTTGTAGTGAGCACACACTCCCTCATTTACAATTATTTGGATTCAATAATATTACAACAAAAGTAAATTAATGTTGTTGTAACGATCCACTGAGGCAAGTTGAAGTGAACCCAAGTGCAGTTTATTTAAACCTTGAACAAATACAATCAGAAACAACCTTGGCTTGACTAGAAACATGTAATGACCATGACCATGAAAACAAACTCACCTACAGTGGTTACACAGACAAAGCTAGACAATGGACAATGAAACATGAGGGCTATATATACAAAGAGACTAATGACAAACAAGGAACACCTGGAATAATCAAGACAATAAACCAATGGAAACACAGGAGACATGACTCAAACCAATCAATCAGAACACATGAACAAGACAACCAATAGCAGGATCACATGAGGGCAAGGGAAACACATGACAGGATCCATGACTATGAAAAAATAAATAAATAAGACATGAAAACAATGAACATGAAACAAAACCAACATTACAGTTGTAAATCGGACAGATGTTTTGTATGAGAATGTTTTCTGTGCACATAAATATGCAAATTATAAGCAAATGAGGCAAACTGACTGTGTGAATGTAGCCTGTCAGAGCAGTATATGGAAATGTATTGTCACAGCGATGCTGATTTTGCTATTTAAATCACATAGTTACATAGTCTGATGCTATGTACACTGTTGCACAAACATGCACCATGACATCTGCCTACAATGCTGTTTAGTATAATTACAGATGGTAGGGGAACGTTCGCATTCACGTAAAAGCATCTAACTGATGTTTGTGATATCATAGGCACTGGTTGCAGATAAAGGCCACCCTGTTGCGGAGCATGATGTGTTTGTGCTCTGGGCTGGATACTGCTATAATAAAGAGCTTTATAGGAGCGACAGTAAAGGTTGATTTATACTTCTGCGTCGGACCTACGCCGTAGCTTTTACGTCGTAGGCTATGCGTCAGTTTTAATTTATACTTCTGCGTAGTTGTCCGCGTCAACGTGCAGTACACATGCAAACCGCTAGTCAGCAGTGTCCATGGGCATGTTGCTGGTGTAACCCGCAGTACCACGGCAAAAGCCGAAGAAGAAGCGGCTCGTCGGAGAAGCATTATAGCAGTGACGGCGGCAAATAAATATCAAATCGGGAGGGTTCTTGCAGACCAATCACAGCGCTGGCGGTCTGCGTAGAATTGACGCGCTGTTAGATTTTTGGAGAGGTGCACGTCAGGCTACGGCGTATGGGTGTGCGTCTATGTGTAGGCTACGGCGTAGGTCCGACGCAGAAGTATAAATCAGCCTTAAGCCACCCTGGTGCTAACACTCACACTCTCCCGCCTGTAGGGTGGTCATAGCTCACTGAGCAGCTATATCGCTGTGACAATGAGCTTTTAAATCCAACACAACCCTCTTAGCCCTCCGAGTCTCCACTGGAACATGACCAACATTAACTCTTGAAGTAGAATGTGGGAAAGCCTATTTGTGGACATATGTACTGTATGTATGAGGTCATAAACCATAAACAAAATGGAGCTTATAAAAAATATCAAGTAGATATAACTGTATATATAAAATAAAGTAAACAAACATTTATATTTACATTTAAAAATTAAATCAAAAGAATGAATATTTTTAGTAGTTTCCTTTAAAAAATTGACTAAACTGCTCATTAGTAATAGTATACTCCTGTAGATCCTTGTGTCAAGTCTCTTAAAGTATGAGATCATTTGTCCTTTTTATGACCAGAAAACATGTTCAGGTTGCAAAATGGCATGTGGTGTAACTACCCAAATATGTATATATTTATATATTTGTAAATTAATAATTTATGATATTTGTAAACAAACACACACACACACACACACACACATATATATATTGTATAAATGGTATATTGGTACTTTGGTATTTGGTATTCTGGTGTTTGGTAAATTATATAAAAGTTTTCCAAAGCCATGTGAAAGCAACATAAATATAAAGTGTACATTTCTAAGAGCTTAGCACGTGTTTTAAACTACATTTTAAAAATATTTTTCTTTTTTTTTATCATGTATACACTTACAGTACATGTCACAGACCCTTGTCATCGCCACATCGTTTAAGTTGTTCACCACTTATTAGTCTCTATATTTTTATTTATTAAATTTTTTAGTTTGTTGCAGCTAAAGTATATCAGGCATCTCACTAGGGGGGCTTCTGTGCCGAGGGCTTTGTTTTTGCTTGAGAAATGTCCCTACAGGCCAGCAGATATAGAGCAAGAAAAAAAAAACACTCAGCCATCACACCTGAGAGAAAAGAGAGTTTTAGCAAGCCAACAGCAAACAGCTCAAATCTTTCTCAGCCAGAGCTGACAACAGCCAGACAGGCTTTCCCCTGGTGACTGTGCCTGCTGATAATTTACTTTTCTGGGGAGGACATGTTTGTCGGAGGAAACAATTGGCAGGTTAAATAATTGATAGGGGACATTTTATTGAGGCACACCAAGATTTTGCCGCTGACCCTGAGTCAAGGTCACTGTGACTGAAGGTTTCATTTAAAAAATCTCTGACATGAATGTTACAATCACTTAGTGTTGTTAAAACCTCAATTTACAAGCTTAATTCAGCTGGGTGATATGAACAGCTGAACAGCAGATATGTCAAGCTCTGACAGGTTTGAGTGTGACTGTATATACGTATATGCCCACCTATGTAAATTGGAGCTATGCTTGTCTTTCCATTCCCATACATCTGACAGCTATATGGCCATTCTGTTCAGTAAAGCATGAGTATGTGAATCCTAATTTAAAGATGAATCCACTGTGGAGTATTTTGCAATGGCAGATATCCTTTATTAAAAATAGACATAGCTGGCTTGACGAGAGCAAGTCCAGAACAAATATGGATGTTTAGTTACACCGCTTCTCTGCTTATTTATGAGGTGATCATTCTTCCACACTCCCGCTAATGCATTTATATTTATTTCATAAATGTCACTGGCCATTGACTTAAATCCTACATCATTTATTTAAAAGCATTAAGATGTTCTTGGAAAATTTTAACTTAGAGAGTAGCTACACAGTTTTAAAGTTTGGAAATTCTGGATTCCACAGAAATATTTACAGTATGTTTGTATTTCATATAATAGGCCAAAATAATGTAACTTTTGCACACTTTTAAAATCACCATCACTTATTTAATGTGCTCTCTGATAATAGTGATGATTTATTTGCTTATGTTATGTTTATGGGTTAATGACATGATTTATTTATTTATTTTTTGCATTAAAATACATGCAACATTAAAAGAATTAAATTCCTGAATTCCTGAATAGAAAGTTATAATAAATATTTTTTTTAACAAAACTGCTTCATGCTTATTAGTATTTGAAAAAAAAAAATTACAACATGTAATTAAAGCAAAGTCATGTGGTGTGAAAAGGAATTAAGACATGAGCCCTGCCTGTCATGACGTCTAGTAATAGCATTGTCTTGAAGTATGCAAGGAAAATGTGCACTTGATGGTTACACTACATGACATTTTTTTTAGAGTCATTAAATGAAAACTTTTGTTGAAATGGTATACATTTTTTAAAAACAAACATGAATACAAAAAGTAAATTCGTAAAACTGTGTTTTAAAATGTATTTTAAAGTAGTTTTTCTTTTCAATATGGACATTCTTGTGTGCAATTGACCCTTACATATATTAAATATGAATATAAGAATTGATATGAAGTGAGTGTATGTATTTAAGTTGAATATATTGTTTAAATAATTATTAAAACTGTGACCTGTATTCATGTAGCACTAGTGTGCCTGTGTGGTGACTACAGGAATGTGTTTGCAACACTGCTAGGGCTTGTTACATCTTTAATTTGGGACCAAAATCCTACTTCCCACCAATACCATGTGAATCTTATTTAACTAAAACTGTTCAGCAATGAGATTCCCTTTAATTCGTGAGACAATAACCGAGCGAGAGGCATGGGTATTATGAAGAAGATTAGCAGTGCAGGTTGGACGGATCCAACAGCTGCCATTCGTTCTGTTTAATTCAGGAGGTTTCCTGTAAGCTGGTGAATCCACTATCACAAGCACCTCTGAGACTCCCTTGCTCCAAGGCTGTGCAAGCCAAATGTTTTTTGAAGTGCAAATGCGATGACGGGAACTGCCTTGATGGCCTTGGCTGTGACACATGCACCTTGGGGCTAGGTCAACAACATCAGGCCTCGCCGTTCTTACACAGGTTGCACGGGGGGCCTTGGACGCGAGCCGCCTGCCCTTCCAGCGGCGTGACGGTGGACTGCAACACTGGCACAGGAATCACAATATGAGTCACAATGCTTCCACCTTGTCGATATTACCGCCTTCCCCTCCTTTTCTGTCCTTCAGCCTCATGGAGCAGGAAGGTCTGACTCTAGCTGTCAGCTGGGGTGTAGAGGGTTTGACCTGGCCTTTCCTGTGACCAACCTTCTCCTCATTCCAATGCTCGGTCCTCCTCCATTGCGTCGCTACCCCTCCAACATCCCACCGCAGAGCTGGAAGCCTGCCGAGTGCTCCGACATGGTTGCCCCCTTTCTAGAAAAATTAAACTGCTGGAATTGAAGAGAGCAAAGCCAGGAGGTGAGCGCAAGAGAGACCCATGTCTCGCCTGTTACTGTTTAATTAGCCTACTGGGCTTTTGAGGCCTTGAGAAATGGCGGTGTAGATCCGACCTTCTTAATCCCAACCTGCCATAAACAAGTCCCGAGCCCACCGCCCGGTCCACTCTGGCAGGGATGGGAGAGAAAGTCCCCGATGTACCTGTCAAAAGACTTAAATCTCACCTCGATTTTCCCCTGAAGGCTTTGGAGGAACCATTTTTAATCCTGCCCCCCTTATTAGATGCATGATTTTATTGATTCCTTCTCCTCTGCTGCTCTTTATAGTGTAGCTATTATGGTAGAAGAGAATAAAAGAGTAGTGATTTAAAACATCGCAGTGCAGGACTCAATGAAGCCGGGATTGCCTGGGACACTTGGCAGCGCAGACGTGTCTTTATCCACAAGCATGCTGACATAAAAATGATCAAAACGTCCCAGCTCTCTTTTTGTGATCCTGCTCATCCTCTCCTTAGTTTATCAACATCTCTGAGAATTTGGAGAAGGTAAAAAGCATGTCTGTTACTTTTATGAAAAGTGAGAATGGTACCCTGCATCGGTAGTGATTATGACACATAAATCAAAGAGGAATGTTGCTTGATGTAGACATACTTCTTTTACTAAACTCAGGAGAGGCAGAAGCAACAAAGACTGAAGGCTGGTCTTGTAGTGCGATGTCATCATTGTTGCTGTGTTCTTTGAAGGCAACTCCCATATTGAGGATCAATCACGTTAAATCAGCCGCTTCAGATTATAGAGGAGGCATGTTCGGTGTCCATTTTCTATGCTCATAAATGAATACAGAACCGAAGCTATGAAGAGACAAAGAAAGGAAAACAGTGGACTGAAGAGCTACTTTCACTATTTTCACTAGTTTTAAATCTATACAGTGCATGTAGAGGCAGGTCTAGCTATCATGTCTTGGAATTGTATCTTTGACATGTCAAAATGGCAGACATTGGTTGAATCCGTGAGTCCTCTACGGGCGTAGACATCATCCCCTAGAGAGACGTTTTGAGTTTGGATATGCCTACACAAGATAGGCTGTTTTTTTAGGCCTATTGTTTCTCTTATGGTGTGGCGCATTACCTCTTCACTCAAATCACAGCTGGAAGATGAGCAGGAACATTTTTTCCCAGGTGTCAAATGCCATCGCCTTCATCTGCGTCACTTTGTCCTGCTTGGACACAGCCTGACACGTAGCCCAGTCCAGCTGAGAGGGTGAAATATATTTGGTCACTGTCCTCTACCTCTCCATACAGGATTAATTAAACATGTGCTTTTCAAGGGTAATTCAGGTTGACAGGGTCTTTACATCATTAAGTGTGAAAAGATGACAAATTGCATTAACTAACGCAGAGCTACAGTCAGCAAGTCATAAATAATTACCTCTTTTCAGACTTGTCATAAAACTGAATTATTTTCAGCCAAAAATTTATTCTTAACTTTCAAAGCAGGGATTATGGTAAATTTAAGGGATTTTTGTTTCTTATTCATGAGCATAATTTTTAAATATGCCATGACTTATTGGTGCTCATTTGATCAGGGAACAAGAAAACTCAATGCTGACATCTCCTCCACCCATTTGATGACTTACAAGTTTGTATAAGGGCATAATAGAGCTGGATGGTGCTCATGTGTATATATATATAAATATATACCTATCATAGTCTCATGACAAACTTGTAATGATTTGTATGATTTAACATTGTTTAAAAAAAAAAATCACAAAATATGGTCGAGTTAGCACATTAAAAAATTTGAATTTTACTCCCACTTGTGAAAAAAAAATACCCTTTAGCATACAGGTGCATCTCAATAAATTAGAATGTCGTGGAAAAGTTCATTTATTTCAGTAATTCAACTCAAATTGTGAAACTCGTGTATTAAATAAATTCAATGCACACAGACTGAAGTAGTTTAAGTCTTTGGGTCTTATGAAGTATTCTAATTTGTTGAGAGTGAATTGGTGGGTTTTTGTTAAATGTGAGCCAAAATCATCACAATTAAAAGAACCAAAGACTTAAACTACTTCAGTCTGTGTGCACTGAATTTATTTAATACACGAGTTTCACAATTTGAGTTGAATTACTGAAATGAACTTTTCCACGACATTCTAATTTATTGAGATGCACCTGTACTTTTAAAAATAGTACTTATTACAGAAATAATATACTTTTAAAGAATATATGCATTTAATTACATGTTAGTTAAAATTTTATTAAATAAAAAAGAAACATTTAATTAAAGGGATAGTTCAGCCAAAAAAATCTATCATCATTTACTCATGTCTCACTCTTACTACCAGGGTAAGTGGAATGGATTGTAACAGTATAGAAAACATGAACATCAGTATAAATTATGTACATGCATTTGTTTTGTTAATCAAATTTACTCCTACAACCTCTTTGCCTATCTTCACCACATTTTATTTTGGGGTAACACTTTAGTTTAGGGACCATGCATATTATTAGCATACTGGCTGTTTATTAATATTATAAAGCACATATTAATGCCTTATTCTGCATAACCATATTTTAGATCCCTTCATCCTACCCCACACCTAAACTTAACTACCTTACTAAAAATTAATAAGCAGCAAATTAAGTGCGTTAGTGAGTATTGGTCCTCAAACTAAAGTGTGACATATTTTTGGATTTTTTAATAAAAAAGAGAGAAGAAAGAAACATTATATTCTAAAACAGTAAACAAGTTGTAAAAGTTGAACAAATGAGTTAAAACATGAACTGTGTGTGTGTGTGTATACATGACCATAAGCACACTTTGAGGACAAATTTGTAACCAGAAGGGAGTCAAATCTGACAAAAACTCATTTTGGTGACATCATCATTTGTGAAAATGGTATAAAAAAAACAGTAAATAAAATCTTGGTAGGTCCAATAGATGTATTATTACCAAAGAAGTGTGTGTGTATATATATATATATATATATATATATGAATGAAGAGATCAGATGCAAATGTCTCTAAATGCCTTCTGAAATTTTCTTCTAAAATGAGCAGTTTTATCAGGCTCCTATATTTATGTTCAGTTATTTCACTTAAATTGCATAGAAAAGGACCTATACATTGCCATTAGAGTAAAATGACTGAACCTAAATATAGCAGCCTGAGAAAAAAATGCTCATTTTAGACGAAAATTCCAGATGGCACTTAGAGGCTTTTGCATCTGAACTCTTTATATATATATATATATATGTATGTATGTATGTATGTATAAATAAATAACCAAATTTAACAAGAGGACCCGTTTCAGACGTTACATATTAATTTAACATGCATTAACCTAATCTCAAATCAAATTAGAAGTCTTTCGTCCTGGAAATATTTGTAACTCCTATCATCTCAGGATGATGCTTGTCCGTAGGATTTCGCAACGTGATCTCATGATAATTTGTATGTATTTTACGTAAAATGTGGTACTATAAAACGTACATTTACTTACGTTTTTACAGGCACTAAAACGTACAATACTGACGTATTTTCAGCATTTAAACGTACAAAACTGACGTATTGACGACACCTAAAAATGAATCCTTATGAATATTGAAATCGCGGCATTCATTTTATTAGTTTTTAGTTGTCATATGAATTACCTTGTTTTCAGTTGTATTATTAAATTGTTTACTCATTTACTTATGAAATGATAACATTTCGTTTTGTTGTGTGATTTCTGCTGCCAGCTCGTTTCCAAGAATATGCCTACATAATGTTAAACACGACTTTAGTTTAAACCTTAAAATAAATAACATTTCTGCAATCGTTTAACATTTACTTGTCATGTAATGCTTACTTTGATTGCCATGGGCTACAAACGGCGTTTTCTCCGACATGCTGTGACTGACAATAGAACTATAAAATATTCCAAAAACACAACATAATTACGAAATGAAACAATTTTATTAGTGCGCTGAAAATTACTAAAATGGTTATTTTTTTCTGCGTATTTCGGTCATTTGCGTTTTATCCTTTCATATTTCGTTTTGTGCTTGTAAATGTTACGTATTAATACCTACGTATAAACAGACCAGGCTGGATTTCATCACTGTACCTAATTTCTAAGTCGTTAAACTGACTGTATTACAAATGTCCCTGGTTTCCACTATTCCACTCTGGCAGAAACAGAGTAATCATACTGTATATGGGTTATAATCTGAAACTGGGATGGTGACAGGCGTAATCACAGTCAGTAATGTCCCATCTTCTGTCTGGCCTCTTGTCTTGTGATCTCTTGTGATCTTTAGTTTGATTTGATATGGAATAGCATGTCTGCACAGGCACATAAAACAGGCAAGCTGCACTAAAAGAACCTGCTGCCTGCCCTTGTTACCCATTCCCACTCTCTAAAGGCTGAGACATTTCCTTCATACTCTGCTCTGCCATTTTGGTTGGCCACTTAGCATTCTGCTACATTGCTGACAGAACAGACCAGTCACTTTCTCTGATATCTGTTGGCAGCTCTCTCTCTCGCTCTTGTGCCTCACGCCAACTTTCCATCTCCTTTAGTTTCTATTAACCGCAGTGAACAAACATCTGACTTTGTTGATTTGTCCCATCATTCTGACCGGATAATGTAGCTTTGTACTTTTATTGGTTCTCTGTTCTGTAATGAAGACTTACAAAAGAAGGGAGAATCTCAGTTGCATGCAGAAATCCGATCTGTTGATTAATGCTCCAGCTTTACAGCCTTACGCCTCAGTGCACCGTCAGTGGGAAAGCTTTTTTCATGGTTTATTTAACAGAGAGTCATTCTGATTAGCGGGGAGGAAAGATACTTTAAGAGGCACAATGACTAGATGGGACTTGTCAGCAGGTTTGCCTTCTTAAGGGACAGTTTCAAGACACAGGGAGGGAAAGAAAGTGGAGAGTTGTGGCTAAATGAAGGTTGCTGCTTCTAGAAGACTCCCTGGCACATTAACATTTCCCTTTCAAAGAGATTATGCACTTTCTTTTAACCACATTTTACACCGCATGTTTCTCTTGCACTTTAACAGCAGCCTGAATCTTTATTTGACAATTTCTCACCGATTCTTGTGTTTTGGGTCAAAACAGGTTACAGAATTTAAAAAAAAGAAAATGTATGCATTAAGGAATTATTTTTATTTTTCTGTCCAACATTTTTAAGGGCTTTTCTTTATTTGAAGTCTCCTGCTTTTTTTTCTTTTTCTTATAAAATGTGTATTTCTCTTTGATTACATATGGCAACACCATTAGATACAAAAATAATCAAATATTTATTATACACGTTGAGAGTTATTCACTTCACTTGAATGAATAAATGAATTGAGATTTTGAATAGATTTATTAAATGCAGCAGACATTTAGTTTTTTCCTGGTGTTGCAAACTAGCAAAAGGACCTACTTAAAATTATTTAAAAGAAATGTAATATAAACAGAAATTCCATTGGAATTGAATAGAAAATCGATATTATTTTGGGTAAAAATGTACATATTAAAATAAAATAAAAAAAACACTAGAAATATTGTTTCTTGTACAAGCAATTTTAAACCTCAAGAAGAAGAAACGAAAGAGAGCTCAAATCGTTACTCACGTGCTGTTCTCGCACACAATCAAAGCGCGCACAAGCATAGAGACGTGTTTCAGACAGCGCGGAAATATAGAGTTGCGTATACATACACATAAAATTAGCCTATGTTAAAAATCCCTCACGGCATTGTCATTCTCTGTGTTTTAATTTTTTTTTCTCTTGCTTATCCGAAAAAAAATTGTCTGATATGTGACTCAAAAAAACCCACAATATAATGCATTGAACCACTATATAATGCTATTATAATACTATATAATAGCCTAATATA
>NW_015664997.1:526162-529942 GCF_001515625.1 Sinocyclocheilus rhinocerous | reverse complement strand
ATATATATATATTACCCCCCAAGCCGGTCCGCGATAATATTTTCCAAACGTAACCGGTCCGTGGTGTAAAAAGGTTGGAGACCCCTGCTCCACATGATACATATTTACATGTTCACATGTTTTTCTTAAATTAAATATATACTGTTATCTATATAGTGCATTCAGTTATGCTCAGAGAACAATAGTTTTAGGGGTAGTGCATAATAATATAATATTGTAATGAGGAGATCCATTGAAATGGTACATTTGTATTAAGAACATTCTACTTTTGATTAGTTTCAAAGTGAAATTATTGCTTTTTTTCAAAACTAATTAGGAGTAAAGTTATGTGACAAGTTTGTCTCAAGTCTCAAGTGTTATATTCAAGTGTAATAGACAATAGCCAGAAGAGATGGAGTCTCGAAGTTCTTCAAAAACATCTAGCTAAAGGTAGCTTCTTTATAAAACTTTGGAAGGAAACTTTCATCATCACACTTTCCGAATATATTTTTATCACTCCTTGCATCACACTAATTACTATAGTCTCCTGCTTTTTTTTCTTTTTCTTATAAAATGTGTATTTCTCTTTGATTACATATGGCAACACCATTAGATACAAAAATAATCAAATATTTATTATACACGTTGAGAGTTATTCACTTCACTTGAATGAATAAATGAATTGAGATTTTGAATAGATTTATTAAATGCAGCAGACATTTAGTTTTTTCCTGGTGTTGCAAACTAGCAAAAGGACCTACTTAAAATTATTTAAAAGAAATGTAATATAAACAGAAATTCCATTGGAATTGAATAGAAAATCGATATTATTTTGGGTAAAAATGTACATATTAAAATAAAATAAAAAAAACACTAGAAATATTGTTTCTTGTACAAGCAATTTTAAACCTCAAGAAGAAGAAACGAAAGAGAGCTCAAATCGTTACTCACGTGCTGTTCTCGCACACAATCAAAGCGCGCACAAGCATAGAGACGTGTTTCAGACAGCGCGGAAATATAGAGTTGCGTATACATACACATAAAATTAGCCTATGTTAAAAATCCCTCACGGCATTGTCATTCTCTGTGTTTAAATTTTTTTTTCTCTTGCTTATCCGAAAAAAAATTGTCTGATATGTGACTCAAAAAAACCCACAATATAATGCATTGAACCACTATATAATGCTACTCGAAGTTCTTCAAAAACATCTAGCTAAAGGTAGCTTCTTTATAAAACTTTGGAAGGAAACTTTCATCATCACACTTTCCGAATATATTTTTATCACTCCTTGCATCACACTAATTACTATCATTCTGCTCATGACACAACTCTGACAGAGCACCATCATCACCACCTGTCTTTGTTTCAATAGGAGCCTGTGCCATCATGGGCACATTCTCAGCGGTGAAAGTGCATTATAATTTGATGCCATTCAACCACTTTGAATGCTACTAATTGCATCAAACTACCACAGAGGAACCAAAGACATTGTGATAACCTGGTAAAAGACCCTGAGCTCTTCTTGTCCCAGACACACCCCTCCTCCTGTTATAATTGCTCATGGGAGCAGAAATAAACACAGATTGACACCCGTCTCCAATATATGTCATCCCTGCAATCAATTAATTTCACCTTCAGAGCGAACGTTAAGCGCAGTTAGCTCAGTCAGACTCAAACAGCTGCGATCGATTCAGGCCCCAGTCCTGAAACATCAATATGAGTCTCGTATGGAGCCCACTGAAAGCTCCCTGTTCATTGATCACCTTGTTCACAAGTAGGTGGCTCTTCCTTATAATGCCTCCGCAACAGCATCTGAAACATCGGTCTGTGCAGGGCCTGAAATGTTAAGACAGGCAATTCATGACCCGCTACATCACCTGTCAGACGCAGACAACACCTTATGGGTGATACATCATCGCTGACCTGCAACAACCTCGGTTATTCACCTTCTCCTCACAACCTGCCCGGGCCGGTGCTAAAATGAAAATTTCACACTTCTCCAGCCTCTCAGACTGGCTTGATGGTCGTTGATCATGATTGTGGTGGAAAATGAGAGGGAACTGTGCAGAAAGTTCGATGAAGTCATACTGTAGTAGAATCATCCACTGGAAATCTGTTTTTCTTTATTTTTGGAGACGGCTCATCTGGCAACACTGCTCTAATTTCATCCCTTAACATTAGGCTTTGTAGTCAGACTGCAGCAAATTCCCTACTGTAATAGAAGACTCATTAGGATTCAGTTTGGGTCTGGTGCAGCTTGCGGCTGGAGAAGAAATTGAAATGGCTTTTCTACATTTAGCACTTAATGAAACATTCATGTCACATGAAAACAACTGCAAACTATGTCTCATATTTGTTTTCGGAGCCGTCTATCTTTTGAATATTTATTAGATGATGAAAGCATTGTTTTGAAAGAAGGAGCGCTTCTCTAATTTAATAAGCATTTTACAGGCCTGGTACATTATTCTGGAGCAAACTCACTGAGGCATTTCTGGATCAAGTGGACACCATTTATCTCTGTTTATTTTCCTGCTTATGAATTTAAATGCCGGGATATTTGAACTTACATTGAGCTAATATCTCTTAATGTAATTATTGAAGTTGAACTACATGTGAAAAATGCGTCTTTAAGGTTGCTGTACTGTTCAATATGAGTCACTTTAAAGAGAATAGCCGTGACTCTGATTGTACAGTTAGTGCCTCGTGTTCAGTTACAACCTAATCATTCCTCATTTATGTAAGCTTTTAGTGCGCTGGAGCGCTCATCTATTCAAGCTTATTCTGAATTCCATGAACTCAGCATGGTTCAGGCCCACTACAAAGACATTGTCAGCTTGATGCTGATCAATTCATACCCTCTCCTTCACAGGTTTTAAGAAGATATATCAGGTTTTGAAACACACATTCTGAAGATGACTGCCCCTGTTCTTATCACCTGGTCAATTGGTCCTGGTCCCCTTAACAGAGGGTTTAACGGCATTGGCCTTGTTGGTTGGTGATAGACACCTGTGTGATGGTGGAGAGGGGTGGGTCGCCCTGTAGAGTGTCAGGAGGGTCAGCAAGTCGAACTAATTTGATTCTTTGAGAATAACTCATGTACCCAGACTTCCATGGGTTTTAAAGGGTTGTATTCCTGAATTTCAATTAAGGTAGAGAAGAGAATGCAGAATTACAATTTAAATTGAAATTAAGGAATTACAATTAAAATGAAGTGAAATTCAGAGAAATAACTGTTCCTCTTCAGGAACTCGAGCTGCGTCGGAGGACGCTTTGGGAACGCCCCTCAGCGTGACGGGCTCTGAACCACGTGTGTAATCAGTCCAATAGATGGGCGAGACGTCACGGGCGGGTGACGTGCATTGCCCTCCAAGCCGCTACGAACTACATTAGTGCTGGTGGGCAAAGGGTACTCGGCAGCGGGTCAGGCTGGTGCGTGTCTGCACACCATGGCGGTGTTACAGGCGTACCAAGCTGACCTGCTTAAAGAGCTAGATGAGCGTGAGCAGATAAAAGCAGAAGATATTACTGAGCTCAGGAGGACTGCTGATTTGTCTCTCCGCGCCACTAAAGAGACCGCCCGTGAAGAAGAAGAAAAAAAGAAAGAGAGAGATAGGGTCTGCCTCATGGACGCCCCGCTTGCGCCTTCTGGCCTGTTCGGCGACGCCATCAATTTCGTCGTCGATAGGTACCAGGAGGCTCGTAAACAGGCGGCGGCGTTCCAGCGGTTCCTCCCTCGCCGCTCTCTAGCTCTGGGGGCTGCTGGGCGGGAGCAGCCCCCTCCGAGTACCAGCTCCTCATAC
>NW_015664997.1:524822-525585 GCF_001515625.1 Sinocyclocheilus rhinocerous | reverse complement strand
GAAGACGAATTCATAGAGACCAAACATGGTATATGTAAGGTTACATGAATGAGTGGTTCCTCTCCAGGAACTCGAGCTGCGTGGGAGGACGCTTTGGGAAAGCCCCTCAGCGTGACCGGCTCTGAACCCCGTGTGTAATCAGTCTAATAGATGGGCGAGACGTCACGGGCGGGTGACGTAATGACCAGGAAGCTATAAAAGCACGTGCGGTGAAACCGGCGTCAGCTTTTTGTCATTCAGCAAGCACACTGTGTGTGTGTCAGTCTGATATCCATTTGTGAGTCTTATTTAATGTTGTTTTGTCCAGAATGTCAAAAGCACAAGACAAAATGAAACACTTAAGCAAGGGCGAGGGCAGGCAGCGTTTCAGGCTGTGTGTTCCTCCCTGCCCGCGTTACTTTACGCTCATGAGGGCAGGCCCCTCTGGGGTGGAGCGGGTTTCACCGCATTACACGGTGTCCGTCTCGCCTCAGTGCCCTCAGGAGATCGGTCTGCTAACCCTGCCGGAGTTACAGGGCGCAGCGGTCTCCCGCGAGCGCCACTCTCAGTCACCGCCCGGGAACGTAGCGGTGCTAAGAGGCTCGCCACCTCTGCGGAGGTCTCTAGAGCAGCTGGTTCAGTTGTCTCCTGCCGGTCCGCCGTTACAGGGCACCGAGGTAGCTGCTCTCATTACACCAGAGGTCAGTCTCGAAAGACTGATTCCCTTAGTAGATTTTTTGGCAGCGTGGAAACTACTGCCAAATGTGTCTCAGTGGGTCCTGCA
>NW_015664997.1:523243-524512 GCF_001515625.1 Sinocyclocheilus rhinocerous | reverse complement strand
CGTCAGCTTTCTGTCATTCAGCAAGCGCTTTGTGTGTGTGTCGGTCTGATATCTGTTGTGAGTCTTATTTGATGTTGTTTTGTCAATCAGAAAATGTCAAAAGCACAAGATAAAAAGAAACACATAAGGGGCGAGGGCAGGCAGCGTTTCAGGCTGTGTGTTCCTCCCTGCCCACGTTATATTACGGGTGGGGATACACACAGTTTGTGCGTTGTCTGCCTGGGAGCGGAGCATGCTGAGTCGGCTCTCGATGCATGTTCTCCACTCCCGGAAGGCTCTCTTTGCAGAGGGATCCTTCTCTAGAGTTCCCCGCGGCGCTGGTCCCGCTTCCGTCGAGGCGGAGCGGCGATTACGCGCGTGGGGTTCGCAAGTGGATCGGGTGGAGGGAATGGAGACGGGCGAGTCCCTATCTTCTTCCTCACCCGCCAGATCCAGTGCCCATTCTCTGGGATCGGAAGCCCGCTCTGCGGTTACTTCCCCCCGGTGAACGGGCTCGACGCTCCGCCTGTCTTCCTCCGAGGAGGTTGATGAGGTGGGCATCGATGAGAATTCGCCCCCTCAATCGCCCCAGTATGAGGAGCAAGTTAAACATCGATTGGCCCGCCGAGAAAATGGCTGAGCCGCAGAAGAGTAAATTGGATGAGCGTTTTCTGCGTATTAAGCCGCCACCTCCGCGCCGGAGCCTGCCTTTTTTCCCCGACCTCCACACCGAGGTGTCGAGGTCGTGGGGAAGACCCTTCTCGGGGAAACTACTGCCAAATGTGTCTCAGTGGGTCTTGCACACTGTAGAGAAGGGCTACAGAATCCAGTTTGGTTCTCCTCCACCTCATTTCAACGGGTTTACACCCACGCTGTTGGGCCCCGAGCAGGCTCTGGTCATGGAACAAAAAGTAGTTACTCTTTTGAGGAAGGAGGCCATCGAGGAGGTCCCTCCTCGCGAAGCAGAGGTCGTGTCTCAGATCAGGTCCGAGGACTTGTTTGTCACGATCGATCTGGAAGACGCATACTTCCATGTATCCATCCTTCCCACTCACAGGAAGTTCCTGAGGTTTGCTTTTGTGGGCAAAGCATACCAATATCGGATTCTTCCCTTCGGCCTTGCACTCTCACCCCGCACTTTCACGGAGTGTGTGGATGCAGCCCTGGCTCCGTTGCGACTCCAGGGCATCCGCATACTGAACTATATCGAGGATTGGTTGATTTTAGCTCATTCAGAGCAGACGGGGGTTCGACATCGAGATGTCGTTCTCGCCCACATGAGAGAACTGG
>NW_015664997.1:513330-522803 GCF_001515625.1 Sinocyclocheilus rhinocerous | reverse complement strand
TCCCATTTTAGATCTGCGTCAGTTGAACTGCTCAGTCATGCGACTGAAGTTCAGGATGCTTACTCTCAAGCAGGTCGTGTCTCAGATCAGGTCCGAGGACTGGTTTGTCACGATCGATCTAAAGGACGCATACTTCCATGTATCCATCCTTCCCACTCACAGGAAGTTCCTGAGGTTTGCTTTTGTGGGCAAAGCATACCAATATCGGATTCTTCCCTTCGGCCTTGCACTCTCACCCCGCACTTTCACGAAGTGTGTGGATGCAGCCCTGGCTCCGTTGCGACTCCAGGGCATCCGCATACTAAACTATATCGACGATTGGTTGATCTTAGCTCAGTCAGAGCAGATGGTGGTTCGACATCGAGATGTCGTTCTCACCCACATGAGAAAGCTGGGGTTAAGACTAAACGCCAAGAAGAGTGTGCTTTCTCCATTACAGAGGACCACTTATCTAGGCGTGGTGTGGGATTCGACCACGATGCAGGCACGTATGTCCCCTGCTCGGATCGAGTCGGTCCTCACCACAGTCGCGAGAGTCAGAGAAGGCCGGTCACTCACTGTCAAGCAGTTTCAGAGACTGCTGGGTCTGATGGCAGCTGCGTCCAACGTGATACCTCTTGGCCTGCTGTACATGAGACATTTTTTTAACTGTAATTTTGAATGGGTAGACACAGATTTGTTTTGAAAATTTGGGGAAAATTCTTTAAGTTTGAAGGTTGTCTTGAAGGACAGAATAGCGATATTTAGACAGGACTATTTTCCCTGGAGCATGTACTTTGCATTTTTAATCTTATTTGAATCAGTCAAGTCTGTGTTTTTCCTCACACAAACTGTGTAAAAATTCCAGAGCAAATTACCTATTGTTTTTCGGCTAACTTTGTGGTGGAGAAATTTAATCCCGTCAGAATGTCTGTGATTTTTGATATTATCACAATGCTTCTCCTTATGTTTTTTTTGACTAAGCTGAGCTAACGTTTCTGCACTAATCTTCCGCATAATGCATCTTTCAGTATGAACAGCATCCAATGAAAATGGACTACAATAGGACTACAATTAAATTGATTAAGGCAAACCAAATTGCAGGAAACTTGTATGGCTATTTTAATACTAAAGTCAGATAAGTCTAAATTTCTCTGCTCAGTTGTGGGTTTATTCTAAGCAGCCACTGCAATAAACTTTATTTTTGTAAAGTTTATTTAAATAAGGTTTTTATTATAAATGAGGATTAAATTAAAACATTAATTCATTAAAAGACACGTGATAAATAATGAACTCAGCCACAGCAAAGGATCTTCTATGATGCCCACATCTAACTGTCCCACATCTTTACTGTCAATTTTGATCAATTTAATGCATCCTTGCTGAAAACAAGTATTAATTTAACTAAACATAAATTAACCAAACAACACAAACCAAAATTATATCAAAGTCAGATATATATGATACAGTAGACAGACAGACAGGCAGACAGACAGACAGACAGATAGACAGATAGATAGATAATTTTCTCAACACAATTTATACTGCCATTATATTGCTATTCACAAGTACACTTCCACTTCATAAAGAAGAAAACACTATTTGTTTCTGTCTCATTCTTCAAAAAGAGGAGGAGAAAAGGAAAGATCATTCCAATGAGCAGTTTACCCTTTACTTTAAAATATCGTAATTTCCCCTTTGTTTAGCGAGACAACTTGCAAGTACAGTGGGCAGGTGTTCTGAGATTTGTTTAGTATATTTTCAATAACAAACCTCATTAATCAGCCGACAGATCAAAGTGTGACACTGCAGATGAATTTTAAATATTTAAAAATATTTAAATCCCATTCAAATGCTATGAGTGATCAAAGCATTTCACTTTAATTTCATAAGTCATTTTATTGGTAGAGAGAGGCATAAACAAAGACACACAAAGTCCAATTAAATGTCTGGGATTTTCTGTAAACCTTTTTTCATTTCTGAACACTCCTCTCACTTTGTGAAAGTGAAGCGTGGGGAAAATGCAAGCAGAATGAGGTAATTAATTAATGCGGTTGTTTATATATGAGCTGCCAAGGAACTTTAAAGAAGCCATCAGTCAAAGGAGCAAAACACTTTGCAATGTGGCAGGGATTTGAGCTTTTCAGTTTAAAGGTAATTAAGAAAACAAATATTCTTAAACTTTCATTCTCAGCCAATTTCCTCTGCAGTTCTGATCACATCTGCATGCGTGGATGCCATTTTTTGCCTTGCCATTTCTAGTGGGCTGTGATGGGCGTTAATCTAAGAAGGTGAAAATAAGGTATCAAAATGGTGGAAAGGAGAGTCATGCAAAGCACCAGGTTCTTCTTCATTTCTGCAGTTTTAATGTAAGGCAGACTACATTTACTTCCTGCAAATTACCTTTATGGTGATTTTCCATTAAAGCCAGCCAGGACAGAGCAGTGGTGTGTATTAGTCAAGCTTTCTGTAGGTCACACCTGTTACCAGAGGCTTTACTTCTATGCAATCTAAATGTGAAGTGTCAGCTCCCCCACAGAATCCTGATTGCAGAAAGAAACGCTCCAGCGCCAAATTCATTCTCCGTTCCTGTCGTGTGTGTTAACAGCCAGCCTATTTATAAGCCTGCTTAACTTGCAAAGCCTGGGGCCAGGCGATCTGACTCAATGACTGCAGTAAAACTCCTAATAAACACCTTGGCAAACGTCTCCATTAGGATAAATTACTGTTTCCTTTCTCAAAAGGTGAGGCCATGGCATGCTAATTGGTCCCAATCAAGTTTGTAATCTAATCCAATTAGAGACTGACACTCATGGAAACCTTAATTGGGATTTTGTGTCTGTGTGAAGCTGTCAGGAGGAGAGTTATAGGGGAGGAAATATTTCCTGTTCACTGTAATTTGGAACCAAGGTGAGGCCTCTTAATAAAATGACCAGCTTTCTGATTGAGTTTTAACACCTGGGAGAAATCCTAGTGTCAGTCAAGCGTGGAATTATGCACTTTATTGTAACTACTGTATATGTTGATTGTATATGTAAGTTCTTGAAGGGATAAGACGCCCAAAAATAATTTAAAAAACTGCCATTCTAAACCTGTATGAATTCATGAAAAAAAGGCCATACAAGTCAATGGGGTCCAAAACAACAACAACCTTTTTTTAAAATGTCTTTTATTTGTGTGTGTGTGTTTCATAGAAAATTAGAAATGCATGCAAGTTTGGAACAAAATGTAGGTACATAAATGTTGACAGGACTTTTACTTTTGGTGAAGTATCCTTTTAATCAAATTCCTGCAATGCCTTTTACTTCTCTCAATATTTTATTGAGTATATATATATATATACATATCTATGCATCTAACAATCGATTAAGCAAATGGATTTCTTCCAAGGTTAATGCTCATTGAGTGTTGTGCTAGCGCATCTTCCACAGTTGATGTAATATGATGTGCTCTTCGCAAAATCTGGATTCCGCACCTCCCCGGCTGTGTGAGAGGAAGCTTTTCCCTAGTGGATCCGCAGGGTTTTCATAAACAGGCAGATGGAGAAAATATTGTTGACATTAAACTGTTCCTCTTTTAAGGAATTGTTGTGACAAGGTGGAGCTCCCATCACTCGAAATAGCAGCTGTGTACTGTTTACAAAGAGGCCCAAAGCAATGCTTGTTTCCATTGAAATGGTGGCAACCATCTCTCTCTGTCTTCCCCTCACTGCTGCTTCTTTGTAATGAAAAAGCTGCTCACATTAGAGGTTCCGCCTCATATTTTGCTGTCATTTGTTTTTCTTCATCGCACCCTTTCCACTGGAGTAATTTAGTATGTACTGGAATGGCTTTCATTTCAAAAACAAACATCATTATTTCCTATTTGAAGCGTCAAAAAAAAAAATGGACGAACGTGGTCCCCCCCCCACCACTTCAATCTGTATTGTCCTCAGTATAATTGTGAATTCAGTTAAGCAAGTTAAAAACACAAACTGGTGGAACCCTGAAAAAGGAAGCTAATGATTTGTCAGTGTGAAATCTCCAATGGCGAGTCAAATCAATGAGCTGTTCCAGGTTCATAATTACTGCTCTTTTTGCCAGCATAAGGAAAAATCAATAAAGTCAAGTACATGAAGCACAAACCCCATTGTGTTGTACACAGAGCAAACAGACATCATGTGATTTGCTTTACAGTCAGTATCTACACAGGCCCCATCACACATGCAATTTATTATTATTATTATTATTATTATTATTATAGCTGTAAATGTCAATGTCTATGTCTAAAATGTATAAAAATATGCATGATTTAAATTCAACATATCACATTAGTAAAATGATTATGTAAAATCCATCTTTCCATGGCCTTTGACCCTGACCTATTTTTCACTTGACCCGCACCAATCTCATGTTGTCAGCTTTAATGGCTTATTTCCTGCAGATAACACTGCACTTCAAACAAACCACAGGCTCTGCTTTTCAAGCAGCATGTCCGTAATTTATCTTTTCAGTTAATAATTGTAGGTATTTGCATTAAATTTGGCAGCAAATAAATTCAAAGCCTTTCTATTTCTATTATGTTAAAGATCTAGTTACATCAGATATACAGTACACTGTAAAATATAATATAAAATATAATAATATAGTTTGAAATACAAAAAACGTTAAATGTTAAAAAATATTTTCATTCAAATGAATCAGTTAGCTTAATAAATAGGTCAAACAGTATATCTAAATATATTATTATTTATTATTTAATATTTGAACCAGCCTGAATACATTAGGTTACACCAACAAACAAGCAGAAATCAATCAAAAGCATGCTTGGGGTAACAATTGCACATTACAACTTTTTACAGTGTAGCACAGCATTTACTCGTATCTTTCTCCATAAATCTGTTGATGACAAGCACCCCTTTTCTTTCACTCAACTTATCTCAGCTGCTCCTCTTACAAATGGGCCTCCCTCGTCTGCTTTTCTGCACGCAGACACACCTTTCATCTGAGACTATAGGCGCAAATGTCACAAATACGTCAGGTGTCCGGATAGCCACTGTGAGAGCAAAACATTTGCACTATAAACAAGAAGGCAAAAAGCTGATTTCTTATATAATTTACTTACCCCCCCCCACAAAAACAAACAAAAAAAAACTTCAAGAGTCACACTCTTCACTCCTCCTCTTTCAAACCTTTATTCCTCTTTTTGATGCTCATTCGTTAGTAAAGTAGATTTAAAGAAAAAAGAAAAAATGTTAAAGACATCAGAAGACTGAAATATATTTTATTCATATATCTTGGTTAATTCAGAGTAGAAGCTTTCATGGAGATCCCTTTGTGCTAATTAAGGAGGTGTGGAGGAGAGAAGTGAAACAGTGAGAGGGAATATTCTTTTGCTCTGAAGATGAGCACGTTATGCCTTGGAAACTCATTTCAACTGCACTATTTTGGGATTTATCATTGTGTGCACGATCTCTGTGTTAATCTGTGAAACACCTCTATGACACTTGTACAGTAAAGAATAATGATATATCCCTCATAACAATGTGTGGGAAGTTGTTATTTGCAACAACACAGCAATTACACTACAGTTCTGCTGTTAACAGACTTCTGCATGTTTGCAAATCACTCAGCTGGAAATGCACCATATGTTGATCTGAGTTATTAAATGGGCTGCTCATTTCCACCAAAAGTTACTTTTAAAGTTTGCTAATAATATCTCCTTTCAGCCTTTTCCTAAAAGCTGCATTAAAATTTAATAAGCTGGCCTCACATTTCATCCTCAGAATCTCTATTAAAACTGTCTGCCTGATTGCTATTATGGCTTCTTTATTCTCTCTGCACTTAAATTTAGTCATGAGTGCTGCTTTCTGTCAGCGAACACACAGCACCCTTGCTAAACATTGGTGGTAGATTATATTCTCATAGATGTGCCCATAAGGAAAATGTAGGCACTTTTAGGCTTGTCCATACCAAAATACACGTTTGAAAAGAAGAATAAAAATGTGATCCCTTGTTTAATTCCCTTAACCTCCAGGCAACACAACATATTTTTGTTTTTTTTAAATAAAATGAGAGACTCATTTAATTGACCAATGCTGTCTCAGGGAAGTAGAAGTCAAATACTAATAAATGAACATACAAAAAAAGTGGTCACATGACCCACAGGGGTCCATTTTGTTTCCACTTTCAGGACATGTTCACATGTCACATGACTCTATATTTTGTCCAATGAAAAGTGCATTTTTCATCAATTTCCGTGCATATAATTGCCTACAAAAAATCTTAGTCACTTTCATTGGAAAGTAAATAAGTATTTTCAAAAACTTTACATATTTCATCAAATGTATGTATAGGAAATTACAAAAAACTGCATGTTGCCTCAAGGCAACATTGTACCGCAATGGAATCGCATAAGGCCATGCAGGTATACTAGGTTAGAATACAAGTATATGATATTTGTAAGGAAAATAGCTAGAATTATCTAAATGTATTAGAATTTTTGCATGGTTTTGTAATGAATTTTCAAGAATAGAAATTCTCATACTATATCTGGACATATTATGATTTGTCTGTTGAGAAGAATTGCTTCCTCAGTTTTCACAAGCAATGAGGTGTCATTAGTGAAGTAGGAGATTTTGCATGCATGTGCTTGTGTGTGGATAAAGTGCATATTAGGATAAGGTTATGATTATTTTTCATTTTTTACTTTGAAACAACACTGATTATAATGTTTTGGTATGATAACAGATATGATAGTTTAGTTATACTTGTGATCCACGGTGGTACAATGTTGCCTGAGAGCAACAGCTGGATTTAAAATGTTATTTTTTATTAAATATGAGATGTGCAATACATTAAAATCTAGATAAATCTGTTTATTCAAGTGTTTGGTTAAAGAAATTGATGTTTTCAATAAATATATTTCTTTTTTCTGCATGAAAATGTCAAATGTTTAAATTTGTCCGTTGTGGTACAATGTTTCCTTGAGGGAACATACTTAAAAAAAAAAAAAATAATAATAAAAATGTTTATTGATATTGTTATAGTGTCCAATTTTAAGTAGGAAAAACATCACAAATATGTTTTTCCTCATTGATATCATTTTCCGTACCGTAGAGGGTTAAGTGAGTAAAAGGTGCTCTATTTTTTTCCTCATTAAAACGTTTTACACAAGACATTAGTAGTATATGTTTAAAATGAGGTTAGCTCACATGATATTGGTTTAAACGATTGGGTTAAAAATAATCAGTTTTATTATACATGGAGTGGATCACTCCCTATCAGTGTATAACCATCTTGAGATCACATGACCAGCCAAGCCTCTCAAAAGAGTTAATAATAATAATAATAATAATATATAGTTAATTGCTCTTTTTCAGTGCCCATGGCAAATTGCAACACATGAACAAAAACTGATCTAAAAAAAAAAAAAAAAGGAAAATCTGGGTGTTGCATGACCCCTTTAAGATTCTAAGAATTTTATAAGAATGTTCAATTCTTGAAACATTTTAGAAAGAATTTCTCAAATATTCTAAGACAAAAATTGCAGCCTTTCATGTTATCTGTTTGAATGGGTCTTTCTGAAGACTTTAAAATCTTTTTTTTTTTTTTTTTGCATTGTATGCCGATTAAGTATTAATATATTGTATAGTATAAATATTAATCATAATAATGTGTACAGTATTTTCATTGTGACTAACTCGAGGGGAGTTCAGCACTTTGTGTACTTATTTTTTTTAACGTGCCATGTAAAATTAGTTATTTTCAAAGAGTCTTAAGATGGAGTGGTCTGTTGCATTCTTTTGCGCTCCATCTGTCTTGCGCTCGCTCTAGAGTGAATATGTCCCATATCTCTGTGTGTGAGAGTGTGCGTGCTAAACACATTCTGTGTATGTGCATCTTCCCATGTGCTGAATGCTGTAAAATCATTCAATTAAAAACGAGATTCATATTTGACTCATTTTTGTAGAGTTTTTACTAAATTTCGAATTCAACGTCACGCAAAATCATGACCAGTCATTGTTTACTTTATTGATCACTGGTGTCACTTAGTGATTACCCATTATATTATAATGCTTAATATTTAAAACAACATAATAAATTAACGTATTACTTGTGGGGATTTAAGGAAAGTTGGAGGTTATTCAACTTTAAGAGTTTTTAAAAAAAATAATTTTTAAGTACATTTATTTCAGGAATTCAAATTTTTGTCTTTACATCAATAACCTGAAGAAGAAAAAAAAGAAAACTTTCTTAATGAATGTTTTTGGGAAAAAAATGTTTATTTATTTTTTATTCTTAAATTAAGAGGGCAATAGCAGTTTTGAAAAAAAATAAAGTTTCTGACTATTTATTTCAAATTGTCAATCCCTGAAGAGGAACTAGGCAAAACTGCATCCGAATCAAATTAGCTCTAATTTATTATGATTTTAATCATCAGTGTGATTTTAATTTAATTTTCACAGGGGTAATGATTCAGAAAAAGAATGTCTTCAGAGAAATAAGAGGAGTGATTTGATGAACCTGTATGAGAGACATCAAGTCCCTGTATCATAGTGGTTAAAATGAGGTACTACACAACAAGCTGAGCAAAGAGTCTCAGACAGCATAGACATATTTCTTCTTTCTGACTTTTTCTTGCTTCAAAGAATCTTGGTTAAAATTATGTGGTGTGACTTGAGAAAGTCTTTAGTTTTCAGCTCCTGCTAGTGCTGTGGGATTCCTCGCCTGCTCACAGCTCGTTTAGCTGATGTGTTTGCCCCTGGTGACTTCTAAACTAAAGTGATTTATGCATACAGTGTTTTAATTGCTAATATAACACTAGTCTTTTATTTGTCAGTGATCTATAAGACCACTTTAAACCTTTTACCTTCTGACTGGAGTGTTTTTTTATTTATTATTTTGTCACAGGTACACAGGTATCATATTATGTTAAATACTTCAGTGTAATGAATGTGTCATAGTGAATTATGCTAATTGTTGTAGCATGCAAGTTAATCATGCATAGATGATAAGAACATTCCCAAGACAAAGGTTAATATTAGCACAGAGACTTTCGTCATCTAACCTCTTAATTAACCAAGTAGCCTCTCTGTCTGGTCACATTTTACTCATCAGTGTAAATGGTGAAAGGGTAGAGCAAGCCACAGAGAGAGAGAGGTTAGATCAACATTTGTACTTCATGTAGATAGTAAGAGCTGTGGAGATGTACAATGCAGTGGAAGGTTTAAGTTTTATATTGTGATAAACCAGTGAAAACGTCTCAGGTTACGCATGTAACCATGGTTCCTCGAGGGAACGAGACGCTGCGTCGGAGGACGCTTTGGGAACGCCCCTCAGCGTGACCGACTCTGAACCCCGTGTGTAATCAGTCCAATAGATGGGCGAGACGTCACGGGTGGGTGACGTAATGACCAGGAAGCTATAAAAGCACGTGCGGTGAGACCAGCGTCAGCTTCTAGGAGTGAAGCAAGCGCTGGCAGAGATGCCGAAAGTATGGCCCCGAGACGCAAC
>NW_015664997.1:512595-512977 GCF_001515625.1 Sinocyclocheilus rhinocerous | reverse complement strand
GAGGAACCATGGTTACATACGTAACCTGAGACGTTCCTGAGGCTCGCACATCTAGGCCATAGAACCTAACAAAGGTTAGTGGCGTGGACCATCCTGCAGCGTCGCAGATGTCCTGCATTGAGACACCTGCCAAGAAGGCCTTGGAGGCCGCCACACTTCGGGTAGAGTGAGCCTTGGCCCCTAGAGGCGAAGGGAGATCAGAGAACTCATAAGCAATGGAAAAGGCATCTACTATCCACCGACTGAGGGTCTATTTTGTAGCTGGAAGACCTCTCTTAGGGGGACCATAGCAAACAAGCAATTGGTCTGCCCTTCTCCACAGGGCAGCTCTGTGGACGTATGCGTCCAGTGCTCGCACTGGACACATACAGTTAAGCTTCTG
>NW_015664997.1:511873-512585 GCF_001515625.1 Sinocyclocheilus rhinocerous | reverse complement strand
TGAGAGTGGCGCTCGCGGGAGACCGCTGCGCCCTGTAACTCCGGCAGGGTTAGCAGACCGATCTCCTGAGGGCACTGAGGCGAGACGCACACTGTGTAATGCGGTGAAACCCGCTCCACCCCAGAGGGGCCTGCCCTCATGAGTCCTGGGCCAGTGGCGTCAGGACTCCTTGGCCGAGGACCTCTTAGTCTTAAGTACAGTCCGCAGATCCGGCTTAGACTTTGAGGCCCTCGACCCAGAGCGTCGCTTTAACTCACGGTCCCGACGTGGAGGAGCACGTGAGGCAACGCTCTGCTTTTGTGCCTCCCTGTAAGAGGAACTGGTACTCAGAGGGGGCTACTCCCGCCCAGCAGCCCCCAGAGCTAGAGTGCGGCGAGGGAGGAACCGCTGGAACGCCGCCGCCTGTTTACGAGCCTCCTGGTACCTATCGACGACGGAATTGACGGCGTCACCGAAAAGGCCAGAAGGCGCAAGCGGGGCGTCCATGAGGCAGACCCTATCTCTCTCCTTCATATCAGATAAGGTCAGCCATAAATGCCTCTCCGCCGCCACCATAGCTGCCATAGACCTCCCAATGGCACGGGCGGTCTCTTTAGTGGCGCGGAGAGACAAATCAGCGGTTCTCCTGAGCTCAGTAATATCTTCTGCTTTTATCTGCTCACGCTCATCTAGCTCTTTAAGCAGGTCAGCTTGGTACGCCTGTAATACCGCC
>NW_015664997.1:505326-511589 GCF_001515625.1 Sinocyclocheilus rhinocerous | reverse complement strand
ACGTCTTTCCCATCTATTGGACTGATTATATATATATATATATATATATTATTTTATTTTTTAAATCCATCTTATACAATTAGATCACTTAAAAAAACTGCAAAATAATTTTTTTGGTGATTTTTATGGTAAAACGTCTGTTAATATTGCTTGCAGATCTCTTGATAAATAAATAAATAAATAAATAACATATTACCTTAAGCTGTTTGTTGAAAAGCTTGTTTACATGTGAAAGGACTGGACAATATTGTTTATATTTGATTATACTTTTCCGCTGTTTTAAGTGGCCATGAGAGTTGCAGACTCCAGTGAGATGGAAAATAACTTTTTTTTTGTGTGTTTTAAAATGTAATTTAGTTATTTTTACTGAATTTTCAGCAGCCATTAATCAAGTCAAGAAATCATTTTAATATGCTCATTTGGTGCACATAAACACACACACACACACATACACAAATAAATAAATAAATAAATAAATAAATAATCTGAAGAATAGAAAGATATTTCATATATAGTTGAAGTAACGTTTAGTTGAAATATATACTTTTTTTTGTAAAAACTCTTATCACTGTGTGTATGTGTGTAAAATATTAATTTATATAAAATATTATTAATATTATATTATAAATTATATAAATTATATAAATAAATACATAAAGTAACACACACACGCACGCACGCACGCACACACACACACACACACGTAGGCACTTGTGAAGGCACTTTCACAAGGCACGAGGTGATTACATAATAAAAGGACATGATATGCAAACTTTTATCTTTAACTACCAAGGTGAATGAAGACAGTGGAGTAGATCTTCTGTCTATGTTGAGTGTTGGCAAGTTGATTAAGTGAGTAACTTTTCTATTTTATCTGACATGGAAAAAAATAGGAACCACATTGTTTAGAACTGTAGTTAATGACGTCAAACAGGTGGTGGAGCAATATGTGTTTGCGAATGTTCTTTAGAACAATAGATTCTGGAAACACTAAATCATTAGATGGTAATGACAGAACTTGCGACCACATTTGGCTAGCTGTGCTATTGGGAAACGCATCTCAGTACAGTAACTAGTGACATATAAAATTGCTGGAAATGTGAATGAGGCTTCATGTGTTAAAAAGTAGTTTGGTAAGTTTAACGGTTGGGTAGGTTTTTCAGTTAAACTGAGCCATAAAACTCCAAATGGTTTATTGCTAACAATAAGTCAGATGTTATGTGTCACTTGGAAATCTTGCTATCAAGGTCATGTGTCACTGGAAATCTAGGGCTGACGATGGGAGTGGGGTTCATCAGTGCAGTGAGAGAACATCCCCATTACTCCATCAGTGCAAATTAGATGCACAAATTATTCAGAACCTTTCGTCCATCATCAGTGGCTCTGAAAAGTGCTTACTGGGGTTAACATACCACAGAGAGCTTAAAGTGCACTTATTCATTTCAAAGAAAATATTTAACGCTGCCGAAGCGTCCGGCCTCAGCAGATCTCAAGTGGTCATCCACGCTAAACTGGTGGTAAGATTTACCAATGAGCCCAAGTGGGCTCTGCAAATCGACTTGCCTTCCTCAAACAAATGAATGAAAATTCAGTTGCAGCGAGCGGCCCTCCCATACCCTTAATGCTACAGCACATTTGAAAAAATCCTCCTGACTGACATATGATATGTTATACGGACTTATGATAGACCTTGAGACACAGTCTAAAAAAAGGCCGTAAAAATACAGCCCAATATACGTTGTTAATATGAGGGAGTGTTCTAGCCATATATTGAATTACACATTGCATTGTGTTTTAGAGTTGAAGGAAAAAGTCCTGGTAATTTTCTGTCAGGATATTATCCGTCTTTCTTCTTTTTTTTTCTTACAGTGCAGTTATCCCACTTATACAGTATATGAGAAGTGGGAAATTTTGATTAGTCACAGAAAAAGGTTTACCTACATGTGTTGCCAAATTATATTTTGACATATGCAGTAAGCCACACTTAAAATGTATGAATGCTTTGTACAACAAAATATCAAACCAAGTATAATTTATTTTAAAAGACAATAAATACACTTTTCAAGTAAAACATTTTTAAATTCTGACTAATATGATAAATAGATAATTACTTTCATGTTATGGCAGATATTACATTTCTCTAAATTCAGTCTAATGTGTAAAAATTCTAAAAACTAAAATGCTACAACTGAATTTAGGCATCACTACATTATAGCATGCAGTGGTAAAATACAGTAGATATTCATTTTGAGATTTGCTTAATGTTTAACATTTAGCATAACATTTGACAGTGCTATTTTATTTGTTAATATTTTAAAGATCAATTTTATTTGAGTGTTAGATGACGACAAAAAACTAAATGGGAAGTTAAATATCCAATATCGGCGAATACCTTTATATTAGAAAAAAACTCTAGTATCGGCTAATATATTGTGCATCCCTACATTTAACAAGAAAAAGTTTCAAATGATAAAACAACAAATGTATTGTTCAAAATTGGGACAAAACACTTTTTTATTGTGTTGTCAAATGATAGTGGGAACATAGTTGTGATGAACTGTGCCTTGCTAAAACTGACTTCATAACATGCACTAAAAATTATTTTGACACCAGCTACTTAAAGTCATTACAAAAATTTCTCAAAAAAAGTAAAGTGAATTAAGAAAATGAAGACTCTTGGTATGATATTTTGGGTAAAACTTTAGTATAGGGACCAATTCTCACTCTTAACTAGGTGCTTATTAGCATGCCTATTATTAACATATTGGCTGTTTATTAGTACTTATAAAGCACTTAGTCTGCATGACCATGTTCTACATCCCTAATCCTAAACTTAACAACTACCTTACTAACTATTATTTAGCAGCAAATAAGGAGTTTATTGAGGCAAAAGTCACAGTGATTTTTTTTATACTGAGAATTGGACCTTAAAATAAAATGTGACCATATTTTGTTATGTAACACAATGCCATTCATACTTTAATTATAAAAGCATCCTAATACGTTTGGGGGCCACTGTACAGTATGTTTTTTCCCCCTCTCCAGTTCATCTTGGGAACTTTTGAAATATAACACATAGATAGATAGACACATAACCCTGAAGTTTAAATGTATGTGAGATATATGTATACTGTAAATTATTATTGAGCTTGCTTCAACCTACATTACTAAACATGGCATGCAGCATACAAAGTCAGTAAATCTTTATGGGTCTCAAGCTGTCAACCTCATCTTCTCTACCAATCTCGTGCTCTTTTTCTCTTTCTTTATCACACAATGCCTCTCTTAGCCCTGCTGAATGCCCATGGCATGCCCTGACTTGCCTTCTCATTGACTTCCACCAAACAGTAGAGTCCAGGGCCAAAATAATTTGTATCTGTTCAATAAATCATTAAAGACTGTCATGCTATGTTCTACACTCTTCTTCTCACCCTTCTCTCTCCCCATTCCCTTCTCTCAAAGGTCTTGTTAATGTTTCAAAACTGCACATAAGACACAGCAGCCAGACGATTAATTTGAAAGGCGCCCATAGGGCACCTGCAGGATTTTTTTCTTTGACTCCTCTCGCCTCTGTAGTGTTAACACCTAGTGCATTTCAGACGGAGGATGTCAAGGCTAGGGGGTGAGGGGGAGGATGGAGGGACAGGGGGAAGAATTGTACAAAGTGTGCCCTCCAGAAACAGCTTTTACTCTAAAAACCTCATCTGATGAGTGCCATATGATGAAGCATGGGGTTAAGTGCTTTAATGCATCAGTTTTTAAATTGTAAAAGGTAGATATAGACAGTCAAAAGCACACAGTGACGGCCCAGGCAATTTAAATTCTAAAAGGTTTATGATGTTTTGAATTACACTTCTTAATATTTTCTTCAGTGTAAGGGTTAATTTCATGTCACTGGCTTCTGAATTATGTTTCAAAAACAAAATGCAAACTTGAGTGGTGGAGGAGCACATGAAAATGAAAAGCAGGATATTAACTACGGCACAGCCATTAAAAAGTCATGTGGTTTCACTGAGATGTGCTTGCTGACCCATGCAAAAAGTGTCCTGACGAGTCAATTTAAGATACACAAAACTAACGAACTGCAAAAAAATGCATTTTTATGCATTAAATGCCTCTTGGAAACTGTCGATAACCTTAAAAAGTCTAATGATTTCTTATCAGTGCTTGAATGAACCGTAAAATCACCTTCTGAGATATTGACATTTACACAGTCATGAGCAGCAGAACTCGAGTCTCCATATAACAGCTGGCGGCTACTTATTCCGCAAGAAAATCAGCCTTAGTGCTGAGCTATGGAAACCAATGCTGTATGCATTCATTTTAGATAAATAGTTAACTCTCTGTCTCATAAATAATAGATAAATACTCATTAATAATTTGATCAAAAATATCCCCAAGCAGTTTTTGCCTCATTGTACATCATTTTTTAAGTATGTCAGATGAACCCTCATTTATTTTCAATTCCATGCCATGTCTGTGTTTTGTAAATTTGTATGTTGGTCTTTCTACTTATTTATTTTACAGATACAGTTTTAATATTTGATGTGTAGCACTAAATTGCATTTGTTTCCTTTTTATGAGGAGACTCAGCAAACTACATACAAGAAGAAGGGTGCTGAGATGTTAATAGTGAGGTTTATTAATGTCCATAGGATTCAAGAACATCATTAATTTAAAAAAAGAAATACATACTGTGCATGAACTGTGGGGCTAATTTGCCTTGTGATTGCTGAGGGAAATGATTAGAATTATTCTAGCTTTACTTGTTTACTAAAGAAGTACAACTGAAATACCATGTTTTCATTGGATTTCAAGTGTGATCGAAAGGTTGGCTGGATTTTTCCTGCAAGGAAGTAGACAGTGTGGTTTTCCCCTGAGCGAAGCATTTAATGAAGTAATAGTGACAGCAGTAGTAAAAGTATTACTACTAATATTTTGTACTACTACAAAATATTACCATGATTTACTCAAAATACATTGGAATTAAAAAAAGGAAAAATAATTAAGTTCAGTTTTGTCTACAATTTAATGCTGCATGAGAGCTCTTGTCAGACAGACATTTCTTGATTTGGACTTTTCAGCAATACACTGTCAGCTTTTCCTAAGCAAACCATGGCTAAAAACAAGAGTGGTGGTCAGAACTAGCTGCTCATTACTGAGAGGAGCTCAGTTCCTGTCTCAGAGCTCTGCTTCACCCCAGGGTGCTAACATTGCTCAGAACCCAGTCGGCAGCAGGTATGGGTTGAACTTTCCAATGAAATTATGCTTCTTGACATCTGCCCAAACAGTGCTTAGCCAAACACCAGGAAGGCTGTTTGTGAAAATCTATCACAGTTGAGGGCACTGTTTGTGGCAATCTCTGCACATCTGTGCTGGAGATGTGAGGGGCTGGAAGTGGGGTCCAGGAGGTGTAGATGGAGTAATCGTTATTGAAGGACAGTGTAAGTGGTGCTTGGCCGCCTGACTATAAATCAAATTTACCAATGTTCTCTCCTGTTCCTGAGTTGGCCGTAGGAGTAGGTCAGTGCACAGTACGAGGCCTGGCACGGCCAGGTTCGCTGGTGCTCACATGACTATTTGTAGAGTGAGGAGGTGGATAAATGCCATTCCTTCCAGAACGTTTAGTTTAGAGACATGGACCATCAGCTCACTAAAAATTACATTAAGGCCATAAAAACATAAACATTAGGTGCTTAAACAGCAAAATTTACAAGAAAAAATTACATTATTCACCCTTAGTTGATCTGGTCATATCTGGTCAAGTGTTTGCTATAGTAACTTTGACAAAAAGAAAAAGAAAGAAAAAAATCAGGTGTTCTGATGAAATACATAAGGTTTATTAAAAGTTGTGTTGTTCATTGATTTTGCTGTAAGAATAAAAACACATTTTCACGCATCACATGTTTTTAAAAACTTGACATGATTGTTGAGTTGTGAAGTGTGATGCAAGTGCATTATGAAACGTGGACGAGAAGTAATGTGGAAGCACAGAGGACAGTCACTTCTTGCGCAAGTTTCATCACGCTAACATCACGCTGCACAACGTGCTGACGTTCACAGCTTGCTGACAGCTGGCCGGAAGCAATAGTTTATAGTTTAAAAAGTGTAAAATATTAGTATTTTTCTCACACACACTTATCGTTGTATGCAGGTTGCGATTTGTGAACAAACCAGAGGTGGGGATGTTTTGAAAAAAAAAATCATTTTTTTCCCCCCTTGAAAACATATCACAAATCACAGTGGATATATATATATATATA
>NW_015664997.1:499100-504503 GCF_001515625.1 Sinocyclocheilus rhinocerous | reverse complement strand
CTTGAAAATATATCACAAATCACAGTGGAGCTATAAATATATAGATTTTTGGCAGCTGTTACAGAAACATTTTTACAATAAATATTCTGATTTGAGCTTGAGATTAAATAGCTTCGATATTTGACCACTATTTATGATAATACTTGGTTACAATGACACGAGTTGTTCTTATTTCTGCCAGGAATGCAAAATCAATCGGAAGTTAATGATATTTTGAATAGAATAACGAGACATTAACCTGTAAATATTCAATCACATTTGCATCCATTTAATTTTGATCAGTGCTTCGCTACACAACATACTTACTTCAAAAGTGCGCACATTATGTATTCACACAATTACCTCACATTTCTTTAATCAGAATATAGAACCATAATTACTGAATGACTCGCAGAAAGACGATTCTCTTCCGATCCAGTCAATATTGCGTGATCATAATTCCCAAATTACGGTGATGGTAACTTCTACATTCTGTCACATAATGCATTCATACATCAGTTTATTGTATACAATATCTGCATTAGGTCACAGTAGAGTGAGTTTTGAGGAAAAACAGTATGTATTAATCTCATACTATCACTCTGAAATAGACAAATGGCTCACGCTGAATTTCTGAAAAAAGCCCTGCATGGATTGAGGCCCGTGAAGCAGGATCACGAAACCCAGACGATCTCTATTAAGCGGGAGCGCTGACAGTTAAAGACAATTTCTGGTTTTATTGTTGTTTGTATTGTCATGTTGCAGTATTTTACTTAATAAAAAATATTTTTATTTTTGGTATTTTATGTGCTCTGTTGGCGGTAGGTGGGGTAGCATCACCCAGGGAGATATTTTTATTTTTTTATCCCCACCGGAGATAAAAAATAATTCAGCAGAGGCAGGGATACATAGACCAGAACAGGGGAAATCACCCCCTACAAATCGCACCTTGGCTGTATGTCAGAAGACATTGATTTATCAACTGGGGTCATATGGATTACTGTCAAGTTCGTTTTGTGTGGTTTTCAAAGCATCCATTTTGAGGGACCCATACGCTTGCATTATATGGACTTGCATTATTTAAATATTTCCACTTGTATTCCACAGATAAAAGAAAGTCATATACATCTGTGGCGGCATGGGGTTGAGGAAACGATGATTTTCATTTTTGGGTGTAGTATCCCTTTAATTGGAGAACAATTCTGAGTGGTTAAGAGTTGTCCAATCAATTCGATTGAAATGAGCAGTTGAATCAGTTTGCAAAGAACTGACTAAAATTCACAAATTGGAAATCACTAAAAGGGTCATAGCATTGTGTATTTTTTATCAAACCAATTAGGCATGAACCCCACCTTGCAGAATCTAAAGATTTAATTGGTCATGTCAATAACAGTGCTGATTTCCTACACAGCACTGAAACAAATACTAAACCCTACACTGTAAAAAATGACCGTGAATTTAACGGTAAAAGACTGTAAAAATGCAGTGTATTACAAAGGTACAAAACAGATTTCAGTACTTCAATAGGTTGGTATATTAACATTATATCAGTTAATGAAATAACGGTATTTAACTGTAAATTTAAGTTAAAACCGTAAAACCTAAAACGTTGCTACCGTATTTTTACGGTACAATTCCGGCAACCACAGCTGCCGTTTTTTTACCGTAAATTTTACGGATTTTTTTCTACAGTGTAACCCTAACCTAAACAGTAACACTTAACTTTAATATAACATTGGTAGAACATCCTGGTAGATAGCATTACTGTTTATTGCGATTGGATTCATCCGTGATATTTCAGAACTTTTCTTGAATGATAGAGTGGCTGAGTTGAAATCGACTTGCAGGATAGAGTTTGGGCTTAACTGGTTTGGAGGGAAAAAATAACAGTGTAAGGCTGGAAGAACTTCAGACAATTTGATCTCCTGAGATACGGACAATACAAACACATTGTATTAATGTACAGACATTTGTACTTCCTTCCCTTCACTCAGCTCACTCAGATTGGTCAGTAGCAAAATATAATGTTCTACATGAATGCAAGTGATATTTACAGTCATGCTTGGTATCATTTAAAATGTCTCAGTGCGACTGGTTCAATGGTCTCAATCTTACAAAAAGTAAACTAAAAGTTAATACAATTTCCAAAGAGTTTAAGAGATATTTTTCTTACTGTAGAGGGTGTGTCCTTTCCCAGTGTGTTTCATGCAAATCACCAACCTCTCCACGTCTAGGACTTCATCAATGCAAATTCCAATTGTTAGTTCCTGTCTCCACAGGACCATGTTGAAATAGGACTTGTTTTGAACTACTCTACAGAAATAGATTAATATCTTTAGCTTTCTGACTATTTCAACTTTACACTAAAGGCAGAACGTCAAATATTGGAGCTATGGGCACTCTAGACTACAGAAGAAAGGAAATTAATTATCTTGCAAAGTACATTTTTATCATGGGCAGAAACTGACACATATTGATTAATGAGCCAGTAAGTGTTTGCTTGCTGGAATATTAATTAATTTCCTTGTAAAGGCAAGAGAAATCATTAAGACAGGTGAGAAGACCTTGACTTCACAAGCCCAACAAAGGCGCAGGGAGCCACAGAACGTCGGCTAAGGAGATGCAGAGAGAGAAAGAGAGAGAGAGACAGTAAGTGAGAGAACAAAGTTTTGATTGGTTGCCTCTTCAGGTCATTCGCCTGCCCTGCCCCAGACGTTCTCTCACCACATCAAACCACCATACTGCGCCAATTAGCACAGCCACTGTGGAGAGGGGGCTGCGCTCTATTCCTCCTTATTTATCTCTGTTATGAATCCCATCATCTCGTAATTTTCCCTCTAAAGGAGCTGTAGTGAAGATCAAGTGGCTGCGTGTGAGTATCAGGGCAGGAGGAATCACAACAAATTAACCAAGAAACTTTGCAAATAATCACATCTTTTTTTTCTGCATCCACTGTTCTTTTCTGCATAGACCTTGCATGCTTATTATCTTTTTTTCCCCCCAGAACGGGTTATTCGAAAACTGCTCCTTGATCACATAAATCCCAGTGCTTTGGGCACATTTACTGCCTATTGTACAATTGTAAAGTTCTCGTACAATGAAAAAGAAAATATAGGTTTAAAGCTTCTGCTCTGGGAAAGTACTAGTGCTGGGGAGTCCTCATGGCTCCGCTCAATTATAATGGAGCGTGTGATGGAAGATGTAGGGTAGGCTTGGCCAGAGGGATCCACAGGGGAAACCTGCTCTGGGTCTACAGTGAGAGTTGGATGGTAACAGACCTGTCTCCACTCATAGGCCTCTGCCTGGAGCACTCTCACCTGCCCTGGAACCCAGAGGAGGCCATGCACCTTCCTTATCATCCCACTGTGTGCTCTGTAGAAACTCAACCCTGACCCCACTCTTGACCGCTTTTCCATAGACCAGTGTTGAGGGATGTGGGCTAAGAAAGGCCTTTGGACTTTTACAGACATAGTGCATTTTATTTAACGTTTGTTAATTCTTTGAGAACAAGGGAAAAAATGTAATTGCTTAAACTGACTCAAATCAGCTAATTTAGTTTACATGTTAGAGGTACAATATATATTTTTTGTAAGATTTGCAGTATTATAGCCACTCAAAGATACCAATTTAGTCCACATACCCATTTTGCTGTGATGTATAGGGCTAATACTGAATTCTTAAAGGGTTAGTTCACCCAGAAATAAAAATTCAATCAATTACCCTCATGTTGTTCCAAACCCATAAGACGTTTTCATCTTCAAAACCAAAACAAATATATTTTAAATGAAATCTGAGAGATTTCTGTCCCTCCATTGAAAGCACATTCCACCAAAATGTTTAGGCTTCAGATATTTCATAAGAAAACATTTTAAGAGTAAGTGAGACGTTTGAGGTTTTGTTTACCATATTTGATGTGCTCAATGTATGTGCATTGGTCAGTGTTTATATGTGAATAAAAGTCTACATTATATATCATTATATAAAGCAATCATGTCTTGATTTGGATTAAACAGCTTGATTCATATGGATTTATTTTATGATCTCTTTTATGAACTTTTTGAAGCATCAAATTTGTGAGAATGGACTTATAGAGAGACAGAAATCTTAGAGGTTTCATTAAAAATATATTTGTTTGTGTTTCAAACAAATGTCAACAAAACAATGAAAAAAGCGTTTGGAAACACACAAGCGTGGGTGAGTGAGTGAATAAAGACAGAATCTTCATTTTAGATTTTTAGATAAACTTTAACTATTTTAGATGTACTGTGTATTGAACCTAAAACATGAAAAGAACCAATGATTATACAATCATACAAATCTGTAATCCTAAATCCATATTCTGCTATTAGCCCTGATGGAACCAACATAGTGTTGTCATTAAATGTAACAGCATAGCCTAACACCTAGCAGATTTATACATTTTTCTTTCAATTTTTCTTTAGAACTTCTGCTTCACATTGCAATGGCTATAGGGTGTGTATCTATGGCCCAATCCCAATTCTATTTTATATCTCTTCACCTAGGGGTAGGGGTGAAAATATTCCCCTAATTAATGGGATACCACACCGTTACACGTCATCATACGTCGGCACTAACTACAATACACACACACACAACATGGTCTGTCTGAATACTGGCGTGCATTAGAGACGTTTAATTACCATTCTATATTAATGTGCTGCTTTCATTGACATACACACACACAAACACACACACACAAAGAAACTTGTCACCACTGCCCTGTGATTAATAAAATAACTTAAATACAGAATTGCTAAATTATGTTTCCCAGCAATGAGAGGATAATTCACACACGCAACTTTCATCTCTCTCTCTCAAAATGGCCATAATTGAGAAAAAAAAATGGTGATTTCTAATTATTGCGGTGACTTGTCCCCTCCAATGTCTACGATGGTTACGGCCCTGATCAGACATAAAAATATGTTGTGGGACTATCATGCAGTCAGTTAATAGTTTAGCATCAGCAAACTTTAGCGATTTTTTATTCAAACGTTTCTTTGAATAACATGACCATAAATATGAACACAAGATTGAATGTAACAAAACAAATGATTATTTTTCATTAAAGGGGTCATATGATGCGATTTCAATTTTTTCTTTCTCTTTGGAGTGTTACAAGCTCTTGGTGCATAAAAAAGATCTGTAAAGTTGCAAAGACTAAAGTCTCAAATCCAAAGAGATATTCTTAATAAAAGTTAAGAGTCAACTAGTGTTAATTTTGTCAGCTATTTTCATTGTAGTCTTAGTCTTAGTCCCGGGCTAAAATGTCCTTGTTAGTTTTTATCATATTTAGTCAACCTTATCCTATTTAGTTTTAGTTAAGTTTTAGTCGACTAAAAGTCTCAACATTTTAGTCTAGTTTTAGTCTAAGAAAATCTAAAGTATTTTAGTCTAGTTTTAGTC
>NW_015664997.1:492362-493565 GCF_001515625.1 Sinocyclocheilus rhinocerous | reverse complement strand
TCTACATTATGAAAACAGCTAAAACAAACGAAAAATATTATAACAGTGAAATTCCTAGTAATTCCACTAATTCCATAATTGCAATAGTCTATTTCTCTATTAAAACAACAGCGATTGAGTAAGTGTATTTATTCAGCGATCACAATCGCAAACAATATAGTGAGATCTCATGACAGAACACTGACCGGCTGAATGACGCTTTCATTTAGATCACTAAACTCCAGCTTGTTTGTTTTTCAGATCATCTGCGGCGGCGCTTCCGCAATGAAGAGTGAGCGCGTGCGCATGGTTGCCAGATTGCTTAAAAGAAGCTAAACACACCGGGCAGAAAATGTATGAATTTAACAGCGAAGCTCTGATTCGGGGATTAGAACTCTTGATATCTGGCAACCGCACTCATTAAAGCTCGCGTAGTAGAGTAGAAAGTGTATTTATTCGTCGAGATCCTATAACACAGAATGGTTGAGAGACACTTTCATTTAGATCGCTAAACTCCAGCTTGTTTGTTTTTCAGATCATCTGCGGCGGCGCTTCCGCAATGAAGAGTGAGCGCGTGCGCATGGTTGCCAGATTGCTTAAAAGAAGCTAAACACACCGGGCAGAAAATGTATGAATTTAACAGCGAAGCTCTGATTCGGGGATTAGAACTCTTGATATCTGCCAACTGCACTCATGAAAGCTCGCGTAGTAGAGATGTGTAGAGCAGTCTGTAATAACATTTTGTCTCCTTTTTTGACGAAAATAAAAAGCTTTTATCTTTTTTCATACATTTTAGTCTCGTCTTATTTCATAAACGAAATTGCATGTTGATACAGTCTTAGTTATCGTTTATTGACCTTATTGTCGTCTCGTCTTCGTCTCGTCTTAGTCATGGGAAAAAAGCTTGTCAACGAACATTTTTCGTCATAGTCTTCGTTAACGAAATTAACACTAGAGTCAACCACGCCTACCTAAAACGGCACTTTCTAACACGCCCCCACATGTCTACGTCACGATGTGGGAAGATTTGCATAACGCGGCCCAAATGTTGCAAGATGCAAGATGGCGCCGACGCTCCGTGGCGTGCTCCGCAGTTGTTTTTATGTTTTTGTTAGTTTGTCCTGTCTTTAGTTATATCCCTGCAATCAGTTTCACCAGAGACGAGTTGCTGGACATTCGGAAGTACACACCACCCGATATTTCACCGGTTTTCGATTATTCTGA
>NW_015664997.1:464165-487563 GCF_001515625.1 Sinocyclocheilus rhinocerous | reverse complement strand
TTTTTTCAGGATTCTTTGATGAATAAAAAGTTAAAAAGAACAGCATTTATTCGAAATAGAAATCTTTTGTAACAATGTACAATACCGTTAAAAAGTTTGGGGTCAGTACATTTTTTTTAAAAATGAAATTATTGCTTTTATTCAGTTAAATTGATTTTAAAAAGTGCCAATAAAGACTTATATTGTTAGAAAATATTTATATTTTAAATAAACGCTGTTTTTTAAAAATGTATTCATCAAATAATCTTGAAAAAAAGTATCAGAGGGTCCAAAAACAAATATTAAGCAGCAAAACTGTAATAAATCAGCATATTATACTGATTTCTGAAGGATCATGTGACACTGAAGACTGGAGTAATGATGCTGAAAATTCAGCTTTGATCACAGAAATAAATTATTATTTTAAAGGGGTCATATGATGCGATTTCAATTTTTCCTTTCTCTTTGGAGTGTTACAAGCTCTTGGTGCATAAAGAAGATCTGTAAAGTTGCAAAGACTAAAGTCTCAAAACCAAAGAGATATTCTTTATCAAAGTTAAGACTCTGCCATGCCCCCCTAAAACGGCTCGTTCTAACACGCCCCCACATGTCTACGTCACGATGTGGGAAGATTTGCATAACGCGGCCCAAATGTTGCAAGATGCAAGATGGCGCCGACGCTCCGTGGCGTGCTCCGCAGTTGTTTTTATGTTTTTGTTAGTTTGTCCTGTCTTTAGTTATATCCCTGCAATCAGTTTCACCAGAGACGAGTTGCTGGACATTCGGCAGTACACACCACTTGATATTTCACCGGTTTTCGACTATTCTTTTTTTTGTATATTATATTTATTGTGGTATTTTTGCATTTTCAGACCCATAAACAGTACAATCACAAGACAGGACAAAACACAACTACACAAACAAGAAGGAAAAAGAACGCATTGGATAGCTGGCCAATCACAGCACACCTCGCTTTTTCAGACCGATGAGCTTTGTAAAAATCGACACGTTTCAGAAAGGCGGGGCATAGAGGAGAAACAATTATGTACAGTATGTGGAAAATCATGTGTTTTTTTAACCTTTAACCGCATAAACACATTTCATTACACCAAATACACAAAATAATGTTCTTTTTAGCAACATCATATAACCCCTTTAAAATCATTATTAATGCCAAAAATCGGTACATTTATGGGTCTTCTTGTTCGCTCATGCAGCCATGTAGCCGCTGTAGCCAGTGTATACTGAGATAATTTCCATACCCCTTCATTTGGGATCCCTTCGTTGAAAATCCTCGTTTCAAAGGCTAACTGGCCCTTCCCCCTACACCTACCCCTCCAACCAAAAGAGAATCGAGACAGAAAGTGTAGGGGTAAGGGGTAGAAATGGGATTGGGCCTATGTTTGCAGGATTATATGTTCCTATGGTTAACCTTATTTTCCTATGTCACCCTGATCTTACATTATCATTGAGTACACAGAACGTTTGTCATGTTTTCATTATGTGCCATAAGTGTCTTTATATTTATATAGGTGTATCCAGGTTAACCATGTTAGGTTAGTTAGGATATACACTGTCAAATAATTTAGCAATCAGACATTCCACAGATTGGTTTGATGTGCTCTATAATAGTCACTGCAGGCTAGTCTGTCTACTTTTGAAAAGTTTATTTACCTCCCCTGTCAACATGTGTACAACATTATTATTTGATGTGTCATGTACCATAACACCACTGTATGGAGATTGCTTTAATAGAAAAGTGCCTGGAAGCTGAGAATTGAATACGTTGTAGAATAATCCTGCTCTCCAATAAGATGTTAATTTGAGAACAATTGCAATGTTATCATAGGGAGTTAAAAATATTGTTTAGAGCAAACCTATCTACCACATAATCGCCATGAACCAATGGTAGTTAAAAGGTGTTTACCTGATACAAACTCCCTAAAACAAACTCCAAACAAACTCTCTTTTCACCTGATTTTGTTCAAAATTATGTCACCAGTTCATTCTTCGTTTTCAAGAAAATTAGGACTGTGGGTTTTCAAGTTAAAAGCTTATTTCATGGCAAGATCACAACTTTGTGTAATTTGTGTTTGTTCTTCACACAAACCTGTTGACTTAAGGCTCTGGTATACTCATGCCAAAGTTATTTTTCATTCTTCGTTTAGGGGTAAAAAGAAGTTCAGAAAACCTGAGCAGCAGTATGCTCTTAGCGAACATATCGACACTACAATTCAAATTGGAACTTCATTTTCTAGCAGCTTTCCAGTGTGTTCATGTTTTTACTAGCGTCTGGCCTCGATGGACTGAGCAGAAGAAATGAACTGGAGAAGAATTCCTCATTAAAGAATGCAGAGTCCCAGAGCAGATCTACCTATTACATAATAACCACAGACCTATGGTAGTTTGAAGGTGTTTACCAGATGGAGGGAACTTTTGGCAAGCGGGTCCAAACTCCTGAAACAAACTCCAAATGAACTTCATTTTGGCCTGATTTTGTTTAAAATTATGCCCCACCATTTCATTGTTCAATTTCACTTGTATATTTGGACCTTTAGAATATAGCACACAAGTAAAGAATATTTCAGTTCCTGTCAGTAGCTCTATAATGTTGACAAAACACATGCATGCATTCCTCGTCTGTCGCTACCACATTCTCTCCTGACTCACACTGAAAAACAAGCAGGTACACCCCAGCCGCCATATTGATTAAGGCTAAATAAGCCCCAGCAGCACTTGTAGTGAGTGCTTGTTTGTGTCTGTTCATGTCAGGGGCCATTTCCATGGCAGGAGACCCCTGAGGAGTGCAAGCTGCACACTGCAGAGCCACCTGAAATCAGGCGCTGCCTGAGCCAGGCCCTCTGCTCTGCGCGCCATCATTATTTTGAAGGAGAAAAACCCGGTTTGACAGATGAACTGGGACCAGAGGAAAAAACACATCACTGATACGGCACATAACAAGCTCTCAGAAGAGAGCAACACTGATTCATTTCTATGGTAACCTGTATCAAAACAGAGCTCCAGGAAGGATCTCTTTGTTTTTTTGTGCAGGGGGTGATCATTCTATTTGGTGGGAGGAATTCAGGTGTGAGACTGATGCAGGTTCAGAGGCATTAGCACTCAGTGTGCTGATGAGTTAAATAGCGAGAGGTGAGTCGGCAGCGCTCCCAGAGCCGGACTATGGATGGATCAGTGTTAGAGTTGCTGTAATTTAATGGGTGAGTTATATTTAGGTGTATTAGACCTGCAGGGCAGGGGCCGCTGGGTGAGAATGTGAGATGGAGCGAAACTTTAAACTGTCGACGAGGTTACGGGATTTACTTCGGTATGTGGGCTGGTACGATACTCTGCTGTTTCTCGAAGAGGAATGCTCATTGACTCTCAGCTCCTCCTTCAAGCTCACCTGTTTGCTCATGACTTTTATATCTACTAGCCTTTTAGCTGTTCTTTAGAGCTGTTTGGTTCCTTTTGTGCTAGTTTTGTGATGTAATAATCAGATTGTGGTGCATTTTCAGCTTAACTCCCTTATTTTTGGGCTCTTGGAAATATACTTTTTTTTTTAAAATATTGATATATTTTGACATTTTCTAACATTATTTTAACCTGATAACACTCCTCAAACATCCTCCATGAAAATGTTACTTCTTTTTGAAACTCTAAAATTCTAATTTTTGAACACACTACAGCTGTGCACTTCTGACGGTTGTTCAAGTAACCATATTGCTTTCCTGTATAACAACTTTTCAAGTATATTTTTAAAGCTAGGTTTTCACCAGGTCTAAGGAAAATTTAAATAATATGAAGGGAAAATAGGTTTAGCTCAAAATTACTATTATTCATTTTACACAAACCACACTGGGGACCCCAAGAGCCTAATGCAAATTTCAATAGTGCATGAAGGCAAGTTGATGAATTGATGATTATAAAATTAAAACACATCATGAGTTGATTTATCCTGAATGCCAAAATATAATTTCATCATATACATGAGTGAGCCAGGATGGGAACAGGATGACTTTAACAAATGGGACACAAGCAGTCACAGAGCTGCCCTGTTCCCATGAATGTAAAACAATGGCAGGTTGGTGGTAATTATGGGATGTGAAGCCCATTGGCCTAAATGTGAGTCAGCACTGATGAATATCCTGTATGCACAGGGCATCCCTTACCCTGTCCTACCCTTCTCTCTTTTTCCCCCAATGCACATCTGAAATGAGTGTTCATGCATATGCCAGGATAGTTAGTAATGGTTAACCTTATTTTTACTCTCCTTTTAGCCTCCAACTTTTATGTTTATCATTTAATCTAACACATTCATGTATCGCTCATTGGGTCATGTTTTGGACACATTTGCACAGCAGACTACAATTTGACATACTTTACTGTACAGCATTGCTCTATCACTCTATACATTTTTGAAAGTTGTGCTTGTCAACTCCACATGTCTGGACATATGCTTAGTTAGCAATACTCTTATCCATCAGTAATACTCTTATCCATCCGTAGATCATCACTTGAGTCATTTCTTCTTCCACAGTAGTTTTCCATCTACTGGACTGGAGTGTGAAGCACTATACAGTAGTGTTGTCAAAAGTACCGACCACGATACCCGTCGGTACTGTAATTTTAAAAACATCCATTTCCCGCTAACATTTGGTCGCTGTTGAGCGGATTCTTAAACACTGCTGATTGTGTTCACGCGCTCGGTGAAGAGCGTGAAGCATGATCAATGTAGCCAATCACAATTATATCTGTTGAGCGCATGAACACAATGGCCAATCAGCGGTGTTTAAGAATCCGCTCAACAGCGCCCAAATTTTAGCGGGAAATGCACGTTTTTAAAATGACAGTACTGACTGCTATCGCGGTCAGTACTTTTGACAACACTACTGTAACACAACAGATTTTTTTTTCTGTACAATTGATTGAGAGGACTTGGTAAATAAACAGCATGTTGTCTGCACTTTTTCTGACTCCTGGCTACTTTATTAAGCATCAGAGTTGGTTGTTGATTGTATTCAATTAACCTAACTGAATATTAATTTAAGTTATATATTTTTGTGTTCAGCATAATAAACAAAGTCATGCAACTTAGAAATTACATGAAAAAAACGAAAACAAACAAACAAACAAACATTTATTTTTGAAGGGGGGTTAATGCAGAGTTATGCTATAGTGAATAATAACTTAATTCTGAACACTGATGCAACTGTTCGGCGAATTTGCCCCTGAATTTGCCAAGGGACATAGAAACTTAAGCATATTGGTGGAGAATCAGAAAGCTCATCATTCATAAAATTCTACACCTTTCCAAACCCATATGTTTCTTAAAAATATTTAGCTAATTTGTTTATGCTTTCAGCTGCCAGTAAGAATCTAGCTCAGTTTAAAAATTCTCGTTACTGCTTTTTGAAGAGAGAGAGAGAGAAAAAAACATTCCTAAATCCAAATGACATGTATACAACATTGCAAGAACATCACATAAATTAAATTTAACAAAATTAAATTTGAACACCCTTCCCCGTTTCTTTCTTAAAATAAATAAATAAATAATTAAAATAAAATAAATTTAAAAAAATAGGGGTCAATCACAAATGTTTCAAAGTACCTTTGTTTTTGATTGACTACATCTTGGATGCAAACAATACCTTGTCACTTTCAAAATAATCTATAAAGTATCCCCAAGTGTCACAGAACTTGTAAGCTTTATCCTTTGTAGAAAACCTTTTTTTTCTAACTGAAGATACTGCATGACCTCTCTTAACCAAGCAAAATGAGAAGAATCAGTCTTCGTGCAAGGAGCATCACAAATGTAATCACAGAATATTGACTCTTTGGTATTGTAATGTTATCACTTTTAACCCCAAAAAGAGCTAGGTTCATAGGTCTTCCCATTATATCTGACAATATTTGAAATATCGTGGACCAGTAAGTAACAATTTTGGGACACTTCCAAAACATGTGCGCTAATGAGGCACCTGATTGTCCACATCTATCACAGGTTGGAAACAGATGTCCACAGATGGGAACATCTTAGAAAGTTTTTCTTTAGAAAGATGAAGTCTGTGAAATATCTTAAACTGTATAAGTCCGTGTCCAGCACATATTGAGGAGGAATGAACCAGTTTTTGTGCATCATCCCTCTGGTCTTCTGCGATATCTATTTCCAAATCTTCCTGCCATGCTTTACGTAGATATTCCAGTGACACATTACATTCAAGTTGTGAGAGTTTCTTCAGAATAACAGATATGCCGCCTTTAACAAATGGGTTATCAAAGAACAGTGAGTCCATTAGTGAGTCTGGTGGCTCGTTGGGGAATGAAGGGAGTTACATATTTGCAAGTGTCTGAAAATTTGGGCCCTCGGTAGACCACAATTATGTTGTAATTGTTGAAATGAGGAAAAATAACCATCTATCAACAAGTCTTTGAGTGAACAAATTCCACTTTCAAACCAATTACGAAATGATACATCTGATAGTGATGGAGGAAATAAATGGTTAGCAGTTAAATAGAGTTAATAGAATTAACCTGAATAGAGCATGCATGCCATTCATAATGTTTTCTGATTTGAGACCATATCTTATAAGTATGAGTTACTACAGGGTTTATTATCCCAAAGTTTATACATTTTTACTATTTTAAATACATATTCTTTGTGGGCCTAGTCATGAAATAGATTGTAAGACATTGCTGCAAGAAGCTTGCTCTTGTTTTAATAGATGTCTTGCCCTTTAGTGTTATTTATTTATTTATTTTAACACAAAACTTTACTAAAGGAAACATCACTTTTTTTCCACCAAAAAAACCCCAACAAATATGGATTAAAAAAAAATCTCTCTGTGCCTTTCAACATTTTTTAAGACATCATTGACATTGAAGGTGTGCTGGTAATGAAATCAACTTCTGAAGGCTTTGATTTTAAGTCTTAACGAAGGCAAAAGAAGGGAAAAGCAGCAGTATCAATCAGTCTGTTTGGTTTCTTTCATTTGTAGAACAAGCAGGGAATAATTTGGCACCTGATGCAGAGAGGAGCTGGGCTAAATCAAAGCGTATAAATAATAAACTCTAATTAGCAGCGTGTGGGAGAGGTGTGATGTCTGTCTGGACGGCGGAACCTCTGCCTGTTCTCGTGATCAGTCACTGTGAGAGCCTCACTAACGCAAGAGGAAATCAGAACTTCTCTGTTAAGGGAGGGAGGGAGGACAGGAAAGTGGGAATTGGGGGACCCACATGCTTCTACAAACACTAATTGAAATCTTAGTGTGCACATATACATACACTCACACATACAGTACACAGTGGAACAAGCTGCATGCACTGTGGTTAATTAAGAATTAACCTGTCCCGTTGTGAAAGGTATTGTACCTTGTACCTGTTCAGTATTTTTGTAATAATCACTTGACTAAATGAGGGTGTTGTTGAGTGGCCTAATTAGAAACACAGCAGGTTTGTGATATCCTAGCAATAATACTGACACTTTACAACAAACACTCATAGGCGCACAAGGCTTGGCACTGTCTCAGTGGCTCCCTGAGTTGGGAGAGGTGTTGGGTTTCACCGTGTTGCATCATGGTATATTATCTAACAAGCACAAATGTCACTGTGCCAACAAACATCACTTGGACCTGGTGGGTAAATTAGTCCCTTGGTTTACACCAAAATGTGTAAAAAAATAGAGAGAAAAAAACACTCACTGATGACTGTGCTGCGGTAGGGCCTACTATTGCACTTATTTAATAAGATGTATATGTTTACTATAAAACCATGATTTTTTCCACAGATTTCCCTGGCATATTTATCTTAAGTGAAGAGAAGAATCTGATTAGGCTCATTGGCTGACCCCTCTTCCTCTGTGATGAATTATAAGAGTCAAGGATACAGAATTCGATTTATCTCCCTGACCTTTTCTATGCAAAGGATACACGTTTTGTACAACCATAATGTGACACATCAGAAAAAGAGGTCATGTCTGTTAGAAAACATTGGTGCTTCTCGCTCTTTCTCTCTTTTTCTCTCCCTCCTGCTGTCTCCAATGGCTCTATTGTTTAGTGGGACAGCACAGAATCCAGAACTGGTCTAATATGATTGTTGTGCCGTTCTTACTGGTAATGAAGTGAGCCTTAGCAGACATGATATTTCCCAGACTGCATTTGCTCTGATCAAATCATTAAAGCAGATTCCTATAAATTGATAAACAGAAATATTAATATTTATTTTTCTCCACTTGACACAATAAAAGAGAAATCAGAATGATTGCTGATGACTTTGATCTATGGCCCATCACTTCCTACCTCCTATGAGTCTCTTTAAAGCTGACTGCATTGATCTTAATTGCTCCTAATTTATTTACAGTTTATCTAGCCTTTAATGCAAAATGATGAGGAGAGAGGAATAAAATAATAATATAAAAATTCAGTCCATATTAAAAGGATGCAGAATTAGTTCAATAAAAGCTCTATATTGTGTAAGTATATTAGAGTTATCTACCAAGTTTGCCACAGTTAATAAACATTATCGTTACTGTAGAATATTCTGAGCAAAGAGGCACCTGTATTAAAACACATATATAAATTATGTTTATCTTTTATGCTGAATAAGAAATCAGGTCTGAATTGGAAAGGGAGGATGCTATAAATATTAATGATTTTTTTAAACTTCAAAAGGGCGATAATATGGGATTCTCAGGAGGTGTCTCATCTTGAAGGGAGTAGAGAGAGGGGGGTTTGGGGGAGGGGAGGGAGAGCAACTGTAATTAAACATGGATGTATGCCTTCGTACGGCCGGTCTGGGGTTTGACAGGCCTGCAGAACAAGCCCAGGTGCAGCTGAGCGTGACAGCGAGCTTGTGAGTACAGGGACTCTACACACACATTAGCACCTACCCTGGACAAGAACACTAGCACAGGGAACACCGACTGCACACGATCCGCCTGAATCTGCTCTGTGTGCGGCAGTGATTTCAGCCTGTGAGAGAATAAAATGAATTACAGTAATTACAAGATATTTGACCATTTTACCACTTAATAATAATAATAATAATAATAATGATAAGTATGGATTTACATAGTGCATAATGATAAGGGTCAATGACATGAATATGAGCATGAAATATCCTTTCTTTGTTTCTTTGTTTGTTTGTTTGTTTCTTTCTTTCTTTCTTTCGTGGACATCAAGTCAGAATATTAGGGTGATACCACTATCCTGATATCATAATTAAGAAAAAAATTCTTAGGAGTAAAATAATATATTAACAACACTGCTTCACTGCTTATTAATGTTTACAATGAGTTTGTCTGGCATGGTCCAACCAACAGCCAATAATAATAATATTAAGAAAAACACAAACGTAGCAGGATGCTATAGAGAGGATGCACGCAGCCCATCCTGACCATCCAAGTCAACACATCACTTAAAATATATAATTTGGCATTTTTATGACATGGACGGATGGTTCAGGTTGGAAAATGCCTTTTGGTGTGGCTCTCCAAAAATGTAATGATATGTCTAAATGAATAATTCCTAATATTTGTAAAAATAAATAAATAAAATACTTTCACTTTAAAATATATTTGAAAACATTTTTGATAATAAAGTCTAAGTTGTATTTAAGGTGTAAGGAAAATATTTTTACTGTTTACTTGATGGTTCATTAACAAACATTAACAAAGATGAATAAATACTGTAATAAATGTATTGTTCATGTTAGATAATGCAGTAACTAACATTAACTAATAGAACCTTATTGTGTTACCATTATTTTTAAGGTACTGTGATTTCTCATTGACTTATTACTATATTATTACTATATATATTATTATTACTATACTATTACTATATTGCTAGATTGTGTTCATTTGCAAAATTCAGTGGATTTCAAGGGGAAATATGGCATTTTTTAGAAGCAGACAAACAAATAGAGGAAATGCTGGTGGGGTGTTGAAGAAGAAATGGGCTTGTGGGACACGTGTTTGTGTTCCTCTCATTCCAGCTTTATCTCAGTAATTAATACATGAGAGGCCAAAACGTTTGCCAAGCAGTTTCCAAAGTTGTTTACCGTAAACAATACCAAAAATAACAACCAAGGAAGGGAAATAAAATGCAGCACGATGGATGGCCATGTTAGCGGATTGCTGGAAGGAAGGAGAGGAGAAAAAAAATTAGAATAAATGAAAAGACATGAACAGTCCAGGTGGTTTTAAAGAGCGTGCAAGGAAATGGGTGAGAAATGAGAGAGAGGGGAGGAGAGCAATAGGGCAGGAATATTTTTTAAAAATGTGGTATTGTGAAATCGACGGAGTGAGAAATAGAGAGAGAGAAAGGAGACAAGGGAAGTGAGGTAGAGAGTGCTAAGCCCCAGGGCTCTGAAGGGGAATTGTAAAGTAACGCTGAGTGAGTGAGCATATCCAGTTCAGGGACGTCTCCACAGCTTTTTTGTCCGCTGCTGGACACCCAGAGAACACGGTAAGTCCCAGAGTGTCTCAGCCGGGCTCGCTCTGACATATGCAGCCTTCCAAAGATGAACAACATCACCCCCAGTGCTTGCCAGAAGGTCGGGAAATTGCTCCCATTGCACATCGCTTCTTCTTCACACATACACACATGAACCCTCCCTCCCGTTTCCCCCTGGCCAGGGTAAAGGTAGCTTTTACTCTCCTTAACTCATCTACTCTGAGGGACTGCAAGCTTTCTCTCGCTCACCAGACCTTTTTCCACATGACTTTACCCAGTTACATGCGCGCTAGAGTAAAAACCTTCCTCCTCGCGTACTCGTACAGGGCTAAATAATGCATAACGGGCCTGTGATGAATTTGGGGAAGATCTTAATGACACCCAACACCTCTTCCCCTGCACAACCACTAGTCCTCCATAAATTAACCACCGCTCATAATTAGCTATGGAGAGACATTAGAACATCTTTGAGCATTAATAAAACATGAGCACCAGCACTGTTTGGCTTGCTCTACATGTTTCTTGTGGCGAGGACGATCCTTTTCAGACTACGCTGCGATCGCTAAAAAGCGCCTTGAGTACAAAGTGCAGTCGGAGGACATTCCCAGGCAAAATTATGCCTGTTTGAATGTGAAAAGCCCCATTTACCTGCTTTATACCTACCGTCACTCACTCACCTCGTGTTTAGCTCGCTCTTGCTGTCGTGCTTTTGAGACCTTCATCAATTTTCATTGGTTTAAACAGCATGCATGCAGCAGACGGCACAGGGGCAAGTTTCCAGTCTACATCCATTTATCCACATTAAACGGGAGCTTTTGGGGACATCACCCTGTTAGAGATGAGAGTTTAATGGCACTGTCCCAAATAAGTTTGCGCTGTGTACTTCCGCACTCCATTTAAGATTCATATAGCCTTTTTATGCTTTTATCACCCTGAATAAGTGGCGGCCCAGCCAAGCGTTCACCCTGCCATTTCAAAGCACATTTACCAGCCCAGCCAAGTAAACCCCCGCCACTGAGCCATACAAAAAAATGGCACATTCCCCTCCTTATTCCCCCATGCACATTTAGAGCCAAAGAAGGAAGTAGCTGCATCACATCGCCACCAGGGCTAGGAACCATTTTTTTATTTTCTTTTTCTTTTTAGTTGTTTTAACAAAACCCTCTCCCTGAGTCCCACTACAGTCAGCATTGCCCAATTAAACAAGTTAGCCGCCTTTGTAACATACAAAGCTGTTTGACACTAACAGAACTTTATTTGCACTAGACCAAATAATTTCCAACAATATTTCTAATTCAGTGGCTCCTATTTAACTACTTAAGAAAGCTATTAAACATACACATGCTAACAATGTTTCTGACAAATTAGCATGTAAGGTATCAGAATGAATGTGGAAACATATGAAAATGTCAACGTGCATTAGACTTCGCGAAAGAGACACACAAGCTGTAATGCTCTATTTGACACCGAGGGGAGAGACAGAGGTGTGTAATGTGCACTGACTGAGTAAATGAGCTCATAAAGTACCATCTGCCTTCAGGGAGTGGAGAACTACATGTGCTAATCTTCATCAACATCCGCTCCCTGCCATGTAAAAGAGCAGGAACAACAGAGTTACACGCTCTGGACACGAGCAGCCTACATTAGAGGGGAATGTTTTCCGGCGCAGGACACCATTACTACCACTCCCAGCATGCCTCAGCATGAGACGACTGTCACTGAGAATTAACCCGGGGGTTCTGCCATGTAAACGGATCATATGTAATTGGAAGACCAAAAGAAAAAGAAAAAAGGCGAAGGAAAAGAAAAGGTTTTTAAAATAATCTGCCGGCTCACCCTAACATTGTCGAGACCATGTGCCGACAACATAATGAAGCTTTTAGCAACTGTCAGACTGCTGTGCGCAGAATACGTTAGCCCCATCTACCTGCATTCCACGTTTGTTTCATTCTTTTTTCCTCTGAGTGGATCTGTTGGTAACCTTGTGTTGATATTTACTCACTGTGAGTGCTCTTGCTGCAGTTTTCTTGAAATGACCAGTTTACTTGATAATATCGACAGCTCTAGTGTAAAATCTGCTGGCATCAAAGGTCAAAAAGAGCAATGTTTTTCCCCCTCCCATCTCTACGGGCCGTCTTCCATCTCATGCTGAGTAAATCTCAGAGCGGAATCACTTTTCTGACAATAATTTATAAATTATGCACTGCTTGTGTTTTGAATTGAGAAAGGCTTTCATATCTTTTCCATTAACTCAGATTAAGTTTTCATAGTGATGCTGGAGAGAATGCTAGCAATATACCCGTCTCATTTTAATGAAAATTTTATCAGTGCTCTTTTCTGTTGTACACTCCTATTGGGATGTCTGTGAATCTACAGCTTGGCTTTTGGACGTGAACTCCCCTCAACCTGCCTGCCAGTGGCTCTGAACGCTTCAATATTTGATGGGCTCTGGCTAACTCAGCCGTAAGAATTCAGCTGCAGAGATTTAACTCTAATGTAAAAATTGTGAACGGATGAAAACTGGGATGTCATAAGTAATACATCTATTCCAAGAGGGGGAACAGCTACCATTTGTGGGGAAGAGGAAAAACAGTAGAGCAAGAGAGACAGAGAGAGAGAGAGAATGAAGAAAATAAAGGGATTTAAGAAGGAACACGACACTCTCTTTCTCCCTTTTATGTTCTTAAAATGAAAAGCCTGGAAGCTATGAGGCTAACAGCTAACATTTTCCCCTGACTCAATTCCTTGCTCCTCCAATTGATTCTTAATTATGAGCACTCTTTTTCCCTTTCTTCACAACCATCAATAAAAAGGTGCTTTAATGTCATCTTTCTGAAGAAATGGGCATCACACCACTTAACGTTCATAGGTCAAATCCATTTCAAGGAGAATTATGTTCCTCTCTCTCTTTCTCTCGGGCTCTTTTTCTTTCGCAGACAAACACACTCACACTCCAAACAGATTCCAAAAACATTCGGAAAATCTGTCTATACAGTTCTACTGTGTTGATGCACATTGCCTTCGAAGCGGAAGAGGTCAGCTGAGATGGGTCTGATGAGCACGTTTTGTATCTATAGATGACCCCCTTAAGCCATCCGCTCCTTGGCACAGTGCATACTGCTGGTAATATCTCATCTAACAATGGCTTCTTTGTGTTGGGGAATCCAAGGAGAAACTCACTGTGGACAGAGGATGGCGAAACACTTTTTTTTTTTTTTTTTCTAGCTTCTCATATGAAAAGCACTGGGAAGAGATATTTGTAGTTTGTTATTCAGTTCCCACCTTTTAAGTGTTAAACCAATAGGATTTTTAACAGTCAGAATTGCTTTTTTTATTTTTTTATGTACCCTCGTGTTTTGTTTGTGGTCTTAGAGAACTGAGGCCTTTATTTGTTCAGTAATAGCTTGAATGCTTATGCATTGAAGTATTAGGTTGATATTTCGTGGATTTTCCTAATCTTATGAGAACTGATTGTAGCACAATTCGTATTTAAACTAAAACTATTTTTTTCTCAAGCATTCTCCATGAAAACTTGACAATTATTTTGATTTATATGAATAAATGCAAAAAAAATGTCATACTGTATGATAGCATAACATCTCTGATTGATGTAAAAACTGTGTAGGTACATACAGTATATAGGTACACTATACAGTGTAAAACCTACTGTTTGTTACAAATAATTTTTACCCCAAACACACAATGTTAAAAGCGAAAAATATGTAAAACAGTGGGATAAAGTTTCAATAATATCTGTGTGATTGGTTTTGGTCAGAGGAACATATTAAAAGATTCTGAAGAGAACGGTGAAGAGCTTGTCCACACATAAAAAACAGTAAATTCAGTAAAGAAAATATAAAGTCCTTATACAGTCTGTTAAATCATTCATAACAAAGTGAGTTTGGAAAAACAGAACAGCGAAAAAAAAGACATATAGACATTGGATGCAAAAACCTCTGTGGATGTAAAGGACACAGTATACCTACAGTGGCACAAGCTATTCCTTACGCCATGTTTATCACTTTTTATTACCAATAATAACAGAGCTCCTCAGGGAGCTGGAGGGTAAGTATGCCCAGCAGCACTCTTTCAGCCACTTTTAGACTGACTGCATCCAGCAAGCACTCAATGTACAACGCTTACTGGGAGTCTCTCCATTTTGAATGTACACGACTACAGTGTCTCTTACAGCTGATAAATAAAAAATCATTACTGCCATGGTACTGATTTGGACTGGACCTGGGTACAACTTTGCACATTGTTTTTCTCAGTCGCTTTGGTGCATTTCTCAAATCAGAAATGAAATTCTCAAAACTACTTGTACAACCTCCACATCATCTAGTCACTTGTACATCATAAAAGCAGTTTCTCATTCTTTTGGACAAGTTGCGATTGCTTTGGTACATTCATGCAATTGATTATGCACATGATAAACCCTTTCTCTGAAACAGCTCAAAAGTTCATCTCATAAATTTTCAGTTGGAAAGCATATACTGTATATACACAGAGGACAACACAAGAGTTACAAATTCTGACAATGGACTTTCCTCTTTTTTATTTTCATCTTTGTGCCCATATTTATTTTTCCTTTTCTATATCACAATGACATTGGAAAGGTTTTTAATATTTTTTTTTTGTCAGACCACTAGTAAAAGTGTAACTGGGAATTCAATCCAGTCTCTTTCAATCAATATCCCACATACAGTAATGTGTAAATTTGTACTTTTGAAATGGATCTATGGCATACATAAGCATATGGCATACTGTTCAACAAACAGAACTTCAATACAGTAACTACAAACTGAGAGATGAACTAAAGATTTTGGGTAAGTTACAGGCTTTTGCAGGCAATCCATTGTGTGGTGCTGTTTGTACGAATTGTTTTGAGAAATGCACATACTTTTTTGCAAATATTAAGGATGATTTGAGAAATGCACCAAAGTGACTGAGAAAAACTGTAATCTAAAAGCAAAATAATAATAATAAATAAATGCAGATTCAGGATTCTGTTTCAGGATTCAACTATTTTCAGCACTATTAACAAAAAAAAAAAAGTTTCTGAAATTGAAAATGATTTGAGCACCAAAACAGCTTATTAAGATCTATCCTATTAGACAGACAGACAGATAGATAGATACAGTGGGTACGGAAAGTATTCAGACCTAGCAAATGGCTGCAATATAACAAAGAGTGAAAAATTTAAGGGGGTCTGAATACTTTCCGTACCCACTGTATATAGATAGATAGATAGATAGATATGTGTTTAAGTAAATGTTAAACAACTGTAATCATCCTCCCTGAAATCAGGCACACAACATTCAGTATTCCAATGCAAAAGTACTGTGATGTGAAGTAAAGTGTATAACATTTCCCTCTCTGTGACATTCACCAGAGACCATTAAAGTGAGAGCCAGTGGCTGTGGATGGGATCCTGATCTTTAGCTGGGAAATGATCACAATTAGGAAAGCACACTGTCCCCGGTGACATTTAAGAATGCACTTGCAGGAAGTACAGTTGTTATGGCTTGTGAGTGTGTGTGTATATGTGTGTGGCCACTGCTTACTTTTGTCTTCTAGATTTATGTTTGGCTTTCGGCCCTGTTTTGCAGACACTACAGCAGTTTTTACTATCAGATTTTACTAGTGGTTTTATCTGTCAGAACTCTGCAATCTCTCAACCAAACTTTGAAGCTTGTGTTTGTTCATACTTTTATCTGATCTGTCTTTATATGTGCCATAACCTACATTTAACATTCTGTTTCTGTTAGGAGAACAATAATGAATTGGCTTTCCTCCGTGAAGTCTCTCTGAGGGCATATGCTGTCGAGGCGGACCACTCTACCACCCCACTCTGTGAAAGTGGCATGAAGAAAAAAAACATGATTTGATACTATTATTTTTTGATAGCATCTGAAAATGTCTAATGTTAAACATTTAAGTGCTGTTACAGCTGTATGGCTATGAAGCAAGATAAAGTGCACTTGTATTGTATTCTAAATCTCAGAGTGTTCTTCTCAAAAGCACAGCACACACCAAGCTACTAAAACTTCTAAACCGAAGGACTCTAAAATCATTTTAAATAGCATTATATGAACACACATTTTTTCTCTGTGTGTATTTGAAGGTAAATTGTAATGAAAACATTGATTTGTTTTTGTCTCTTCCTCATAAAGCTAAAGGTCACATAGGAGGATTTACTTCTGCTGACTGGTTATATGAAAATTAGAGGCTTAAAAAAAGACTCACAGACCCTGTCAAATCCAGGTTGCATTGAAAAACTTGTGACTTTGTGTGACAGACTAATTAGTTAAAAGTCACAGCCATCATCAGATCAGAAGGACACACATCTCCTCTGGGTAGATATACAGCTTCAGGGTTAAAAAGCACATTCTCAACTATCAATAACTTCCACTAATTATATGCTTTGTAATTAGATGCATAATCAATTATGAAACCTTTATGTTTTCCCGGGTGAAAATTAGACTGAGCAAAACCTTGAAAACTGCCTCGTACCTTCACGGTATTGCGTTTATGAATGAGCATGTCCTGGCTAATCATATTGTTACACACATGCTTCATTTTGATGAGAATTATCCAGCAGCTTACAGTAATCATGATTAAAAGAAAGAAACGTGATCATTTGACCTCTGCATTGTTGAACTGCAAATGATGTGCCTAATCGTCAGCTGTCACTCCCAATCTTAATTAATCCTAATAGAGTATTGATGCCGCTCAACTGTTGGGCTTTGTAATTAGCAATGCAATTTAGATCAGATAATGCACCGGGACAGTCCAATTACTCAGAGGAAATGAAACAAGCCGTGATACGATAATTGTGAAACAATCATCACCACATAACGGAATTGTTTTTATTTTATATATTTATTTTTACATAACCCAGTGACTGAATTTATCAAGCTGTAACAATTACTCGCAAATGACTGACTCATAAAAAAACAACTTTATGTGACGAGTCCCTGCAGCATTTTCTACCGCTGCAGACGTGGTTGCCCTAATTGATTGCTGCTATCAATGGCAAACAAATCTGTGAAGCTGTCCGTGCTGATATAATCTGACCCCGATTTTTTCAGCTGTCACTCTCTGTGAGAAAGATGCCATGCTCCAATTCTCCAAAAGCTGGCTGCCCAGTGAGGACATCAACATGTCTTTTGTGTTTCCACCCGGATGGGGCAATTAATAAAATATATGTTAATAGGATCTTAATTGTTTTACAACAGTGGCTTGACAAGGCATTAAGAGCAAGGAGACTTGTCACTGATCTGTAGTCTGTGGACATTTGTCTCGGCGGTGCCTTAAGCATATGGTCATCTTTCCAGGCTTAAAAACTGTACCATTATTATGGGCCCCTGCTGTTTATGTTTGAAAAAAAGAGATGATGTTACCACTCCCTTAATCTTAGTCAAGACAATGGCTGCTGTCTTGTTTTTTTTTCTTTCTCTCTCTCTTACTGCAGATTCAATATTGTCTTTATTTGAAGTAAAGCAAAAAATATTATTCTTCAGTGTTTTCATTCTGTATTACAGCTGAATAAAAAGTGTATTTGTTGGAGAATAACACCATACTTAGTCAAGCTTGCAAATTAGCCCTTTAAAGTTAATTAAGAGAGGCTTAACTAAAGGTGAGGGAGACGAGCCATATGTTTGTGCAATCTACTGGGGACAAAGAACCAGAAAAAAAGAGACACACACGCACACGCACATGCACACAGTTACCATTTTGGAAGGAGACTTTTATTTACTTAATGTTCTGATTAATGTATTTGATTAAAATGTTCTGTTAACGTATTTTGGAGTGTTTTGTTTATTCATTTATCAGGAGAGCGCACAAGGCAAAACTGCCTCAGGTCTTAAACTGTTTATATGGTAGAGTTTGTGACAGATTGCCTGAGATGAAAACCTTAGATGAAAGGCATTTAATTGCTATTCCCATTATCTTGGTAAGGGCAGATAAAAACAAATTAAAAACTAATGACATCTACATGGATGTCATCATCTATGTGTGCATTTATTTCTTCTTTATATTTATATTTATTATACTTTTATATTTGTTTAAAAAGTATCTAATCCGTAAGCCCCCTTATTTTTGATGCCATCTCAACAGTTTCCGTGGTAGATGTGCTGTTACTTAGTCTATGAGATGCCAAACGACAGAATCCTGAATGTCCTGAGGGAGGCAGCAGTGAACAAACAAGAGCCTGCTCTTGCCTTCTATCTCCCTTCCTCTCCTCTTTATGGCCTCCAAAGGCCATTTACATAGAGAAATCTAATTATCCCGGCGTTATGAGAGAGCATTGATCTCAGACTTAAGCAGAGCAGAACATATTATTTCCAAAAAAGGCTTTTCTCAAATGAAAGTGGGTTACTGAACAGAGGGTCCACCTTGTACACAATTCAGTCTCCCCGTTTTAATTATTTTTCACTGGCACCGTGAAAAAGTAAGGGTGGGGAAAAAAAAGAACAGTCATTTGTTTGTCATGGGAGCCAGGATTTTTTATTTTTTTTTGAGTGTAGCCAAGGAGGCGACACATTTTGGACAATTGTATGAAAACAAAGTGTCCACTATCACTTTCCCTCCACGTAAAAGAGAAAAATAAAGCGGGCTATAATGTTTATTCGAGCTGTCTGTCTGCTTGAACAGTGTGGTGTCCCTGACTCACGTCATCACACATAATTAAAGTGATCATTCATTATTGCCATTACAAAACTCCTACAGAAAGGCCATAGCTGTTAGATGAGGTCACACTGTTTTTTTTTACCCGTTTTTAAATTAATAAATATTATAAAACACACTTTGAGTACATTTTTTAATTATATAAAATGCAATATATCTAAATATATGTAGTATTTAAAAATTTGAATGTATTTAAATGCATATATATATATGCCTTTTCTTTTACAGTATCACATCTACATGTAGCTTTCTTCTATTTACAGACCAGACATGTGTATGTGTGTGCATGCATACGTACATCCATTGATGTACATCCACACATGTATTATACTGTTTACTGTTTCTCGTTGCCAGAAAATTAGGTCAATTTTAAACCCCACACCAATTTCTGTGTCCATAATGTGACTGATGATTTTTTCATTACTTAAACTCTCAAGTGTTTCCAGCTTGCCTTTATTCCATTTGACAAGATTAGAGCTTTCTGAAACAAATTCACAAAAGGTTCAGGCTCTTTCTTTCCTTTTCTTCCTCCTCTTCCAGAAATGATCTGTAATTGTAGTCACTCTGAGAGGCTTTTTTAGCTTTGACCTTTACAAAGCAATAATATATAAATTGATGGGGGGAGGACTGTCTGTTGCCTGCATTTTGAAGTTCTACGTAGTAGCGTCTGCCTTCGCTTGGCTATTGTGATACTGCAGGGTGTAGTGTCCTATTGCATGCAATTACACTTCCATCAGAAGCGATTTTTCACTTCTGGCAAAGTACTGCTGAATGCACAAGACTTCTCATTCAAGCTGCAAAATGGATGCAAAATTGGTCAGATTCCCCAGTAAACATTCCCATTTGCTTTTGATCATCCATCTCGAAAAAAATGGGGAAATAAGCAAATAATAGTTACAAAGAAATCTTAAAGTTAAATACATTCTCTCATATAAAGTAGTCATGCCATTCTGAAATACTATATTATCAACACCACACAGGGTGTGAAAGTAATAAAAATGACCTTTTGTCACTAACTGAAAATCGCAAGTAAACACTGTTCTTCTTTTATATCTTTAAAACTGGTTTACTGAAGATAAAATTCATATAAAAAAAAAAAAAAAGCATATTGTTCTATACTTGGAAAACAAAATCATGCCGCGTACCGCACATGCACCTAAGCACAGGTGGGATACTGGTAGATTGATATTTGCAGAGGCCTGTGTGTTTGTTTTGGAGTCACAGTTCTTGTGTCAAAACCTGGACCCTTTGAATTCTCCATTGTCCAAGCAGCATGTTGACAGGCTTAAGTTTCTTCACAAGGGAACATTGGCAAGGTGACTTGCAGGAGGGCCTCCTGGGTGTGCTTAACCAGAGGGGCAGTCAGGGCAACATTGCACCCTTCCTTTGATACAGTCTAAGGGTTGGTCTCACATGTGACTCAAAGTACACCGCAGGTACACACATGTGGTGAGCAGAATTACATATTGCCATAGTCACCCAGACTCCCTGCCAAACTCTAATTACCACACTGCAGCTCCTGCTGTACTGCAAACACTTACACATATCTTAGACTGCAACACAGGACAAGGTCTTTTGAACTATGAAGCTGTTTTTTTCAGACTTGACTCTGAATACGGAGGAATGTTGTGCATGTTTGTAACAATTTAACACCTCTATACAACTGCACCAGACAGTTAATTTCATGATTAAAAAAAAAAAAAAAATTATATCATTTTTATGCCCACCCATAGGAAAATGTATTGCTCAGTGGTTGCTTTTCCTAAGCTCAGGAGACTTAGATGAGATTCTCATATATCTCTCATTTTAGTATTCAGCGTGGTTTGCTGCTTATCAGCTCGCGCACATCAGCTATACAGGCCTTAATACTGAATGTTTAATATTATATTCATTGCATACATATACTTCGCAGACATCCTTAATCTCTAATAACTTCTTTGTCTGAATATGGCACTTATCACATGCTGTGCGGTATCGGCGTTTTGTATCGGGGCATTTTAATGAGTATGAGTACAAGAGCTCAGTATCGGGCCGGTACCGATACTGGTGCATCCCTATTTAACAGTATAGTAGAGTAGTTGATTTCAAGTTAATTTCAAGTGAAACTAACAGTTTATTAGGCTATTTAAATTCATAAAAGTTGAGTAAAATTTTCTATAATGTTCTTTAAAAATAAAAAAGTGCTACAAAGTAATAAAATACTACTAAAAATCAAATACAATTTTAATTTTGTGTTCTCATTGTATTTACACAACTTTAACCAGGAGATGTTTTCAGCATATAGCCTTTCTTCTCCCACCACAAATTTGATGTGCTCTTTAATATCATTTATTGTAAACTGTATTTTTTTTAATTTAACCAGCAATCCAGGTGTAACGGAGTCGACAAGACGAGAGACGTGCGGCTCCATATGCAAGCTTTTTATTAAAAGACGTGGTCACAAACATAGGCAGGGTTGAAACACCAGCGAACAGGTATGGTACGGGCAAAACACAAGAGCAGTCCAGTAAACAGGCGTGGGTCAATCGACGGTGAACAATATCCAACAGGGCAAGGCAAAGAGAGATAATCCAGGTACATAGCAATAATCCAGGCAGGGGCAAACAGAGTCCGAAACAGCAAGACAAAAAAGGTAATCCGAAAACACAGGAAAACAGGCAAGGCGAGACTATGACTAAACTAGGAAAACTGGAACTGGCTCCATAAAGTGCTATGACTAGGAGAGTAATAAATGCAGACAATACTCAGCGACTAGAGCAGGATCTGGGTGGATGTTATATAGTGTGTGTAACAGCTTTCAGGTGAGCATGTGATTGGTTACAGCTGTGTGCAATCAGTGCAATGGATGATGGGAAATGTAGTCCAGGGTATAGTGTAGAGTAGAGGCTGGTAGAGACTGGGAACTAGGGAAAACTGAGACACAAGAAACAGCATATGCGGTCTCAAGGACCGAGGCAGGAAACACACCAAGTTCAACAATATTTTCCCTGGTGACAACTGAATGGGCAGACAGTTCATGAACGGGCTCACTGACTGAAACTGAACAGGCAGACAATTCAACATTGGAATCCTTGGCAAAGACTGGTTGAGTTGACAGTTCATAACTAGACTCATTGAGTGAAACTGGACAGGCAGTCAGTTCAGTGACTGAAACTGGACTGACAGAAAATTCAGACATATTACACACTGGTGCATTAGTAGAAACTGGGCAGATGGATGGTTCAAAATCAGACATATTCCTTGAAATTAGTGGACAGACAGACAATTCAGGAACAGATTCATGGGTTGACACTGTGTGGACTGACCGTTCATTATTTAACTCCTTGACTGAGACTGGCAAGACAGATAGTTCAGAATTAGACACACTTAGGGAAACAGAACAAGCAGACAGTTCCTGAATAATCTTTATGGCAGTGACAGGGTTAACGGGAAGGACATGGGGTGAATTAATAGTTTCTGGGCTCATGACAGGTAGGGTTAAGGGTTCAAAGGCAGAGTTTTTGGCTGTGACAGACAGTTCACAATCAACCCCCATGGCTGGTTCAGAACAGGACAAGAGTTCAGAGATGGCCTTCTCGGCTGGTTCAGAGTCAAAACAGTGTGGTGAAAGAAACATAGAATATCTCTTTATTGTCTTGCTGCAATCTCTATCAAGACTCCATTATAGGAATATTTTATTGCTCAGTGGTTGCTCTTTCTAACCTCAGGAGACTTAGTGTTGAAGAATGGAAGAAACAGAAATAGTGTTCTTAGAATAGTGTTGTTACGGGGCGAACGAGACGTGAGACGTGCGGATCCATCTGCAAAGCTTTTATTAAAAGATGTGGTCACAAACACAGGGAGGGTCGAAACACCAGCGAACAGGTATGGTACGGGCAAAACACAAGAGCAGTCCAGTAAACAGGCGTGGGTCAATCGACAGTGAACAATATCTAACAGGGCAAGGCAAAGAGAGATAATCCAGGTACATAGCAATAATCCAGGCAGGGGCAAACAGAGTCCGAAACAGCAAGACAAAAAGGGTAATCCGAAAACACAGGCAAGAATCTGAACACAGGAAAACAGGCAAGGCGAGACTATGACTAAACTAGGAAAACTGGAACTGGCTCCATAAAGTGCTATGACTAGGAGAGTAATAAATGCAGACAATACTCAGCGACTAGAGCAGGATCTGGGTGGATGTTATATAGTGTGTGTAACAGCTTTCAGGTGAGCGTGTGATTGGTTACAGCTGTGTGCAATCAGTGCAATGGATGATGGGAAATGTAGTCCAGGGT
>NW_015664997.1:461108-461833 GCF_001515625.1 Sinocyclocheilus rhinocerous | reverse complement strand
CGGAGCAGAAGACCACCACGGCGGAGCGGACAGAGCAGAAGACCACCACGGCAGAGCAGAAGGCCACCATGGCTGAGCAGACGGAGCAGAGACCCCTGGTAGAGACTGGGAACTAGGGAAAACTGAGACACAAGAAACAGACAGAGCATATACGGTCTCAAGGACCGAGGCAGGAAACACACCAAGTTCAACAATATTTTCCCTGGTGACAACTGAATGGGCAGACAGTTCATGAACGGGCTCACTGACTGAAACTGAACAGGCAGACAATTCAACATTGGAATCCTTGGCAAAGACTGGTTGAGTTGACAGTTCATAACTAGACTCATTGAGTGAAACTGGACAGGCAGTCAGTTCAGTGACTGAAACTGGACTGACAGAAAATTCAGACATATTACACACTGGTGCATTAGTAGAAACTGGACAGATGGATGGTTCAACTTCAGACTTGATTAAATCGGGACCAACAGATAATTCAAATTCAGACTCTACAGAAACATTAGGACAGACAGACAGCTCATGTTTAAATTCCTTGACAGAAACGGGCAAGACAGACAGTTCGAAATCAGACACCTTAGTTGAGACGAGACAGACAGACTGTTCACAATCAGCCACCAAGGCTGTTTCAGAACACGGCGAGAGTTCAGAGATGGCCTCCTCGGCCGTGAAAGGACAGGCAGAGAGTTCACAAACGGCCTCCATAGCCATGACAGGACAGGCAGAGA
>NW_015664997.1:460551-460785 GCF_001515625.1 Sinocyclocheilus rhinocerous | reverse complement strand
CAGAAGCATTAGGACAGACAGAAAGCTCAGGTTTAAATTCCTTGACAGAAACGGGCAAGACAGACAGTTCGAAATCAGACACCTTAGTTGAGACGAGACAGACAGACTGTTCACAATCAGCCACCAAGGCTGTTTCAGAACACGGCGAGAGTTCAGAGATGGCCTCCTCGGCCGTGAAAGGACAGGCAGAGAGTTCACAAACGGCCTCCATAGCCGTGAAAGGACAGGCAGAGA
>NW_015664997.1:451891-460526 GCF_001515625.1 Sinocyclocheilus rhinocerous | reverse complement strand
CAGCTGTGTGCAATCAGTGCAATGGATGATGGGAAATGTAGTCCAGGGTATAGTGTAGAGTAGAGGCTGGTAGAGACTGGGAACTAGGGAAAACTGAGACACAAGAAACAGCATATGTCCATAGCCGTGAAAGGACAGGCAGAGAGTTCACAAACGGCCTCCATAGCCATGACAGGACAGGCAGAGAATTTACAGACGGCCTCCATAGCCGTGACAGGACAGGCAGAGCGTTCACAAACGGCCTCCATAGCCGTGACAAGACAAGCAGAGAGTTCACAGATGGCCTACTTGGCCGGAAAAGAACAGGACGAGAGTTCACAAGTGGATACTACTGATACCTCTGGAGGTTCTGCAGTGGATGCCGCCACTTCTGGAGGTTCTACAGCAATACCAGCAGGAAACAGGGAAAGTTCATTAACATTCTCCTTAACAGGACAGGTACAGAGTTCAGCAACGGTCTCTTCGACCACAACACGACAGGCTGAGAGTGTGTCACTGGGCGCCATCACCACGTGAAAAGCTGCTGGATCCTTGTGTGGCCGAGTATTCTGTTACGAGGCGAACGAGACGTGAGACGTGCGGATCCATCTGCAAAGCTTTTATTGAAAGAAGTGGTCACAAACACAGGCAGGGTCAAAACCCCAGCGAACAGGTATGGTACGGGCAAAACACAAGAGCAGTCCAGTAAACAGGCGTGGGTCGATCGACGGTGAACAATATCCAACAGGGCAAGGCAAAGAGAGATAATCCAGGTACATAGCAATAATCCAGGCAGGGGAAAACAGAGTCCAAAACAGCAAGACAAAAAGGGTAATCCGAAAACACAGGCAAGAATCTGAACAGAAGAAAACAGGCAAGGCGAGACTATGACTAAACTAGGAAAACTGGAACTGGCTCCGTAAAGTGCTATCACTAGGAGAGTAATAATCGCAGACAATACTCGGCGACTAGAGCAGGATCTGGGTGGATGTTATATACTGTAGTGTGTGTAATAGCTTTCAGGTGGGCGTTTGATTGGTTACAGCTGTTGCAATCAGTGCAATGGATGATGGGAAATGTAGTCCAGGGTATAGTGTAACAGTCTGTGTAGTGTGAGAGTCCATGTAGTGAGCGGGTGACCTCTGGTGGTGAGTGAACGGAAGGTCATAGATCGTATTCGTGACAAGTGTTCCCGGGGTTTTTTGTTTTTTTTGCTTTGTTTAGTATTAAAATGTTGTCTTGTACAGCCCATTTTGCATGAATGTAAATATAGGTTATGGTTTCCTTTGTTTAATCACTGTGCAATTAAACACTCTCTACATAAAACAACTTCAAATATGACAATGCATGTACTGTCTTTGATTGAAATGGTGTAGATAAATGACATTGAAGCTAACCAGAGGGAAGAAAAATAAAATAAAAAAGAGATCTCTTTACCATTTCAAATATTTCTCCTACAGAAAAAATCTAACACTCTCACAATGGTCTTCTCTTTAGCTAGAGACGCTGGATCTCTCACATGTGTCTTCTCAAAAGTTTAGAAGAGATCTCAACAACATTACACACTGTGCTCAGATATTTCTCCTTAGCTAGACTCTGGATCTCTCACATTTGTCTCCTCAAAAGTTTAGAAGAGGTCTCAACAACATTACACAGTGTGCTCAGATTTTTCTCCTACACTAAAGACTCGAGCTCACATCTGTCTCCTCTAAATTTCAAAAGTGATCTCAATAACTTTACAAAGTGTGCACCAAGTCAAATGCCTCAATATGAGCTCAAACATTTATTCCATATAATATGTATTAATAATCAAATTAGTCCATTAATAATCAAGACTTCGTCATAAGCCATTTATGTGCCTTTCAGCAAAGAAAGCTCCCGGGTTACATTTTCTGTAGATCAGTTTTGATTAAGGCATCCGCTATATTACTATTTCCGACAACAAATTAGGTGCCTAAGTACATAAACATTGTCATATAAAAAGTAACATTATCCTTATTTCTGCATAATTTCTCTCTGAATATAGCCTTTAACTCCGAATTTATGATTTTCCCCCTTTATTTAGTGCCTTCCTTTCAAGTACTTGACTTGATGCACACTTTGTAAAGTTGTTGAGATCTCTTCTAAAGCTTTACAGGAGACAAATATGAGACCCCCAGATTATTTAGCTAAAGAGAAAAATCTAAGCACAGTGTGTGATGTTGTTGAGATCTCTAATCTAAACTTTGGAGGAGACAAATGTGAGAGATCCAGAGACTTTAAACTAGGAGAAATATCTGAGCACAGTGCGTGAATGTGAGACCACCAGAGTCTTTAGCTAAGGAGAAAAATCTGAGCAGTGTGTGATCTCATTGAGATATCTTCTAAAGCTTTAAAGGAGACAAATATGTGACCACCAGAGTCTTTAGACTAGGAGAAATATCTAAACACAGTGTGTGATGTTGTTGAGATCTCTTCTAAAGCTTTAAAGGAGACAAATATGAGACCACCAGAGTCTTTAGACTAGGAGAAATATCTGAGCACAGTGTGTGATGTTGTTGAGATCTCTTCTAAAGCTTTAAAGGAGACAAATATGAGACCACCAGAGTCTTTAGACTAGGAGAAATATCTGAGCACAGTGTGTGATGTTGTTGAGATCTCTTCTAAAGCTTTAAAGGAGACAAATATGAGACCACCAGAGTCTTTAGACTAGGAGAAATATCTGAGCACAGTGTGTGATGTTGTTGAGATCTCTTCTAAAGCTTTAAAGGAGACAAATATGAGACCACCAGAGTCTTTAGACTAGGAGAAATATCTGAGCACAGTGTGTGATGTTGTTGAGATCTCTTCTAAAGCTTTAAAGGAGACAAATATGAGACCACCAGAGTCTTTAGACTAGGAGAAATATCTGAGCACAGTGTGTGATGTTGTTGAGATCTCTTCTAAAGCTTTAAAGGAGACAAATATGAGACCACCAGAGTCTTTAGACTAGGAGAAATATCTGAGCACAGTGTGTGATGTTGTTGAGATCTCTTCTAAAGCTTTAAAGGAGACAAATATGAGACCACCAGAGTCTTTAGACTAGGAGAAATATCTGAGCACAGTGTGTGATGTTGTTGAGATCTCTTCTAAAGCTTTAAAGGAGACAAATATGAGACCACCAGAGTCTTTAGACTAGGAGAAATATCTGAGCACAGTGTGTGATGTTGTTGAGATCTCTTCTAAAGCTTTAAAGGAGACAAATATGAGACCACCAGAGTCTTTAGACTAGGAGAAATATCTGAGCACAGTGTGTGATGTTGTTGAGATCTCTTCTAAAGCTTTAAAGGAGACAAATATGAGACCACCAGAGTCTTTAGACTAGGAGAAATATCTGAGCACAGTGTGTGATGTTGTTGAGATCTCTTCTAAAGCTTTAAAGGAGACAAATATGAGACCACCAGAGTCTTTAGACTAGGAGAAATATCTGAGCACAGTGTGTGATGTTGTTGAGATCTCTTCTAAAGCTTTAAAGGAGACAAATATGAGACCACCAGAGTCTTTAGACTAGGAGAAATATCTGAGCACAGTGTGTGATGTTGTTGAGATCTCTTCTAAAGCTTTAAAGGAGACAAATATGAGACCACCAGAGTCTTTAGACTAGGAGAAATATCTGAGCACAGTGTGTGATGTTGTTGAGATCTCTTCTAAAGCTTTAAAGGAGACAAATATGAGACCACCAGAGTCTTTAGACTAGGAGAAATATCTGAGCACAGTGTGTGATGTTGTTGAGATCTCTTCTAAAGCTTTAAAGGAGACAAATATGAGACCACCAGAGTCTTTAGACTAGGAGAAATATCTGAGCACAGTGTGTGATGTTGTTGAGATCTCTTCTAAAGCTTTAAAGGAGACAAATATGAGACCACCAGAGTCTTTAGACTAGGAGAAATATCTGAGCACAGTGTGTGATGTTGTTGAGATCTCTTCTAAAGCTTTAAAGGAGACAAATATGAGACCACCAGAGTCTTTAGACTAGGAGAAATATCTGAGCACAGTGTGTGATGTTGTTGAGATCTCTTCTAAAGCTTTAAAGGAGACAAATATGAGACCACCAGAGTCTTTAGACTAGGAGAAATATCTGAGCACAGTGTGTGATGTTGTTGAGATCTCTTCTAAAGCTTTAAAGGAGACAAATATGAGACCACCAGAGTCTTTAGACTAGGAGAAATATCTGAGCACAGTGTGTGATGTTGTTGAGATCTCTTCTAAAGCTTTAAAGGAGACAAATATGAGACCACCAGAGTCTTTAGACTAGGAGAAATATCTGAGCACAGTGTGTGATGTTGTTGAGATCTCTTCTAAAGCTTTAAAGGAGACAAATATGAGACCACCAGAGTCTTTAGACTAGGAGAAATATCTGAGCACAGTGTGTGATGTTGTTGAGATCTCTTCTAAAGCTTTAAAGGAGACAAATATGAGACCACCAGAGTCTTTAGACTAGGAGAAATATCTGAGCACAGTGTGTGATGTTGTTGAGATCTCTTCTAAAGCTTTAAAGGAGACAAATATGAGACCACCAGAGTCTTTAGACTAGGAGAAATATCTGAGCACAGTGTGTGATGTTGTTGAGATCTCTTCTAAAGCTTTAAAGGAGACAAATATGAGACCACCAGAGTCTTTAGACTAGGAGAAATATCTGAGCACAGTGTGTGATGTTGTTGAGATCTCTTCTAAAGCTTTAAAGGAGACAAATATGAGACCACCAGAGTCTTTAGACTAGGAGAAATATCTGAGCACAGTGTGTGATGTTGTTGAGATCTCTTCTAAAGCTTTAGAAGAGACACATGTGAGAGATCCAGAGTCTCTAGCTAAGGAGAAATATCTGAGCTTAGTGTGTGATGTTGTTGAGATCTAGTTTAAAGCTTTAAAGGAGACCATTGTGAGAGTGTTAGAGTTTTTGTCTCGGGAGACAAGTTTGAGAAGCAGGAGACTCAAGCAAAAATCTCCATTCGATCTTAAAGTAACCTAATTTCTGTCTAGGAGAAATATTTGAGATGTTAAAGAGATCTCACTATTTTTTATGAATGTAAAATATGTAAAAAGTTTGTATGAATTTGAATATGTATAAATGTAAAATAAATGTAAAGTTTGTTGTCGTTATTATTATTATTAGTAGTAGTAGTAGTAGTAGTAGTAGTAGTAGAAGTAGTAATATAATTAATTCATAAATATAATTAAGTTTTCCAACCTGAACTGAACTTGTCATAAAAGGGTCAAATTATCATTGACAATTTTTCATAATTATTGACCTTGTCTCCCAGTCAAGCGAGTCTGCAAGGCTATATGAAATAATTTCCTGTTTTATGTTTTTCATGATGGTTTTGTGTATATTTAAGAAATAATAACAAAGATAACGATTAATTAAGAAAAACTTCTTAATATTTTTTTCTCATTATGACATAAGGACAGTCATTACCCTGAACATTTTTACTTTTTACCCTAAATGAATATCAAAATGAATCTTAGAAGAGGTTTAAATATTTGTATGTATAAACTGGATTTTATTTGTGTTTTTAGTTAAGTTAATAGATTTTGACAAAAAAAAAAGTATGTACATCAAGAAACTATTTTCTAATGTTTTGTGCTAATTTCTGTGAATTGTTCATCACTAAGGTACCTGCCTGACGCAACCTAACACAGCAGTCCAAGAGCAGTTAGAGCAGCCTACCTAATTTTACTCGATGACACTCAAAATCCACAAGATTACAAACTCAAGAAATCCATGATTTTTTTTCTATCTTTCAAGCTGCTTATCTCTTGCTCTTTCATACAACTTTCTGACTCTTAAATTCCTGTAAAGCCACTTTTCTACTGATTTAATTGAGGTAACCTTTCCTCCTTTTTTTCTCTGTTTAAATCTCTCATAAAAGGAGACTAAAGTCTTTATAATGAGGACTGAGAGGACACTTAAAGAATTGTATAAATCTTTTTTTTTCTTCTTAAATTAGACTTTAAAAGCAGAGCCTGTAATCATATCACAGAATGCTAATCATTTTATATGTGGCAACCGAGGCCTAGTAGGAGCTCTGAAGAGTGGCTTACTGCCCCAAACTCTTCCTGTCAGGACAGTTGTTAAGTTTGTTTCTGCCAAAGAAGCAGAAAATCCAATTATTAGCAGCAACCCAATTATTTTCCTCCTCTGGCACCCCAACTGAAATCCAAGGTCGGATTCGTGGATTAGTGAGGTTTTTAGGATAGGACAAAAACAGGAGAAATCAACAATGTGTAACCCCATGGCTGCACAAGCCCTTCCGGGACTGGACTTAGAAGGCGACACAATCATTGAAAACAAGTAGACGGAAGGCTGAACTTTGTGGATTGTGTTGGGGTTCATGGGCTCGACGCTGATGATGTCTGTTTTAGACTCCATTTGTGAGTTAACTAGCATGGACATGGTGAATGCGGGGTGACCTCCAAAAGATCACACACTCACAGGACCTTGACCTTTTGCCCTGGATCATCCCCAGACCGGCCCTGACCCCTGAGTCTGCAGGTCACCCGACACACCAGACTGTGTGTGAACAGGAAAGAAGGTTATTGATGGTTTGATATTGACTCCTGCTCTAATGTGACATTGGAAAACGTCTCCTTAATTGAAGACTCTGTCAATGATATCGAGTTCACATCTTGATCTAGGTTTTACACTGATGTTCACATGGCCTCAGAAAATGGTTTGCCTTTTTTAAGATCTCTATGCCCTTATATGGGACAAAACCAGATCCTTTCCAATTCAATAGGAATCTATTATTGAGATCCAACAATGCTAAAATACGCCTTTAGTCCAAATTCTCTTTAAGCTTCATCAAACTACCATGAGTGGACATCCACCAACCATAATCAAGTCTAAAATCTACATTTTTGAATTGGTAATTAACTTGAAGGTATGTCGGTCTGTATTAGCTTATGAAGGATTAGATTTAACACTTCCTCATGAGGACCTGGTGAAGGCTATAGTGCTAAAGTCTATGCTAGCCTGATCTATGCCTTTCATTTTTGTCTAATTAACCTTCTAATATGTACAACCCTGCAGTGGCAGCTAGTTAATTATACATTGTCATGACCGAGGGCAGATTAGCACTGTGTCAGTCAATGTCTTGTCCCATCAAAAACTAATGTTCGTTTCATTTCTAGCAGACCTACATTCATTTCCTTCTGATGAACCACTGGTGGGAAAGGTGACAATCATTTGGTTTCTTCATCCTCTTTGAAAAGTGAAAGTGTGAGAGAAAGTTTGCCTGTCAAAGAGAGCAGCACTTTCTTATGCACTCATGCAGAAGGGACGCTGTCATCTGCAGTAGAGGCCAGCCAGACAATTTTGAGGGGACAGCAAATTTACACTGTTATACAAGCTGTACACTCACTACTTTACATTGTAGCAAAGTGTCATTTCTTCAGTGTTGTCGCATGAAAAGATATAATACAATATTTACAAAAATGTGAGGGGTACAGTATCCTGTATTTTAAGTACACAATATTTATGCAATAAATAGTGACAAGCACAACTGCCTTGTGTTGTAGTTATATAGATTGTTGACGTATAATGTGCCCATGGGCTTTTTTTTTATCAACACGGTTTTAAGTTAAAATGCACATTGCATGGTAAATATTTATTTATTTTTAAATAAATAAATACTTAGCATTTATTGTACATTTAATAAATAAATTATATATATATATATATATATATATATAAATTTTTAAGTCAATTTGATGTCAAAATTATGTTTGTATAGATACGTACATTGGCAATATAGATATGAATGTGAGGTGTACAAATGCATTAGAAGTATCAGCAAATTCTAATTTATAAAATATTTTAGCAAAATGCTTTTTAAAATAGTTTTAGACAAACTGCAATATATTACATGTTAGGTGTCATGTTAGCCGCCTATATAATATGTTTAATTTCATATAAATTAGTTATAGATTTAATATTATAATTTGGTTGTGATGTTGTTAAAAAAAATGGGGAAACACTTTCCATGAAGTTTTTTTTGTTGCTGCCGTGTGTTTTGAGTTTGAGCTCCGTCAAGTTAATTATTTATCGTCTATTTTTTATCTTAAAATCAATTTTATACACCATCATTTTCGTTTCTATAACGTGTGAATATATCCCCTATCGTATTCTACAACAAAAACAATCAGAGCGCCTTGTTATCACTAGTTCTATTTTGATTTCCCGAGTCCGCTATTAGCATATAGCCCGTTAGCATCGCCAGCGTGGTTGCCGCTAATCTCGCTTACATTACTAATACTCTATTCACAAACATTACCATTGTTTTACACACTGTTACTTGCTTTAATGGCGGATGTGTGTCTACCTTTGAGTGCAGGTGAGGACACGAGCTGGAAGCCGTGGAGAAGCAGATCCGCGACCTGGTGAAGAGGCAGGCCCAGCTGAGGGAGCGGAGAGCCGCGCTGGAAACATCCCAGGCTGACGCTCACAAGTCCGAGGTAAGTATACAACGTGCTGCTAACAGTCCCACCACCTCTACTCCGTGTGTTTCTCTGCACAGGCCCGGTGCACCCGGACGCGATCTTCCCAGATGTCCTTCACTCCGGCACCGGGACACCACGGACCCTGGGTGCACCCGCAGCGGAAGACGCGAGCCAGGCCCCGGGCGACGACCTCTCCCCC
>NW_015664997.1:447889-451551 GCF_001515625.1 Sinocyclocheilus rhinocerous | reverse complement strand
TCCCAAGTCCGAGGTAAGTATCCAGCGCGCTGCTAACTCTCCCACCACCTCTACTCCGTGCGTTTCTCTGCACAGGCCCGGTGCACCCAGGACGCGATCTTCCCAGATGTCCTTCACTCCGGCGCCGGGACACCACCTGGGTGCACCCGCAGCGGTAGACGCGAGGCAGGCCCCGGGCGACGACCTGTTGCACATTATTATTATTCTTTAGTTTGGGTTAAACAAATACATTTTGCTTGGTTGGAACAGCAGCTACGCTAATTATGTCTCTATTTATTGACATCCCGTGGTAACTAGGATTTACACATGCTTCAGTCTGGATCCAGAACACCTGAGAAGAGATGATGCCAACCCCTCAGAGGACCTCAGATGATGCCAACCCTGAAACAACTTACAGAACTACCACATTTTGCTATAAGTTTGATTGCATGATATAATAATTGCTGTTAATAGTGTTCATCGTCTGTTTGATTACGTCTTTAATTGATTTTTCCGTACATTTCTGCCATATGTACATTAACTGACAATCACCACTGATAAGCTGCCACTAAATATTGTAGAAACTTAATTTGCTGTAAAGTTGCTTTGCAATGATTTGTATCGTGAAAAGCGCCGTACAAATAAACTTGAATTGAATTGAATTGAATTGAAGTGGAAGTATAACAAAAGTATAACACATTATAAGGGTATTCTTAAGGCATTATAATTAATGCATAATGCTTTATAAAATTAAACAAAAACAAAAAAAACTTATGTTGTTTCATCTCATAAATAATCATAACAACAAGTATAATACATTATAAAACTTACTTATGTGTGGTTATAACTTTTATGAGTATGATTATTTCTTTTATGGCCATGAAACATGACCAGAACAATTTTTCGTGTAAATCATTTGTAAAACCCATTTTGGCAACACTTTCTTTTAAGTATACAGTAACAAAGCACTTATAAATCAGATGCAAACTATTACTTTGTAGTTAATTCATAGTTTATAAACTGTTGTCTCAATACATTAATACGTTATGTACAAATAGTGAGTTCTTCATTCTTTGTCACAGTAATCAATGAATTATTACTCTTTAAATAGCTCATATGTATAGAGTTAGATCAGATTTATTATTCTTTAACAAGTTGTTAACCATACCAACTGATGTACAGTATTTTAACCAGTAGTAAAGAAGTTTTGGTAACACTTTCTATGAAGCCCATTTTATAACACATTATAAGGGTATTCTTAAGGCATTATAATTAATGCATAATGCTTTATAAAATTAAACAAAAACAAAAAAAACTTATGTTGTTTCATCTCATAAATAATCATAACAACAAGTATAATACATTATAAAACTTACTTATGTGTGGTTATAACTTTTATGAGTATGATTATTTATAACATGCAATAAACACCATGTTAAATCCACTTAATTTATAATGCATTATAAGTCATGCTGTCTCTTGACATTATTTAAGATCTGTACAGATCTTACTGATATTACAATAAATATAGTTAAAATCAAATGGGCCATATTACACATTCATCTGATCCGATATCTGATCCTACGGCTAGCTGTTTAAGAAAAAATATTATTATTATTTTTATTATTATTGCTGTAATTGTTGTTGTTATTATTTATAAGTGGTCTGCTTTAAGCAAAGTAACAAGTTAACAATGGCAAGATATGAGACTTATAATACATTATATCTATGGGAAATATAATCCATTGTAAGTTAAGTGGATGCATTGTGTTCATTGTGTATTATAAATAATCATATTCTTAAAAGCTATAACCACAAATAAGTAAATATTATAATGCATTAAAACAGTTGTTATGATTGCTCATGAGATGATACAACATATTATTACGTTTTTTTTTATAATACATTATGCATTTATTATAATGCCTTAAGAATACTCTTATAATGCATTATAAATATGAGCTTCATAGAAAGTGTTACCAAAAATAAAAAAGAAAGCTTGCAAAATTTGCAAAACTCTTACTGATTACTGTAACTGCAATTCAAAATAGCCCAGCAGTGTATTTGATACAATAAATGAAGGTTGTCATTGTAGGACTTTACTGTAAAAAGGAGACTAAGAAAAACAAAAACAAAAGCAGGTCATGGTCTCGAGACGCATCTGGCCACACTGTGCTCGTCCGACACCTCCCAGCAGACACACAAGCACTAAGGCTGTTAAGCTGCCAGACACACAGAGACGACAAAGACAAGTGAATTTACGTGTTAAGCAACTCCCCCCTTTACACACACCTCAGATGAGCCTTCACTGAAAGTAATTTCCATTAGGAATTTCAAGTTGAATTAAGGTGCTTTGGGAGCACACATTAACACATGTGTAGCTCCTGTTGTTTAATGTTAGAATGGGAATGAGACCTTGCAACTTTATATTCCATTAAGTAGAAGGCCTGAGTTTTCCCCTCTGAACATCTAAATAAGTAATACTGACAGCCCCCAAAACATGAATCATATCTTCACAATGATAGAAAATTAATGACTGGGATTGGGAACGTAAATCACACCAGGACATTCAGCGCCACTGCCTCGGCACTAGTGAGAGAGAATGACAAAAGATGCATTATAGCATTCTGTGATATGGAAATGCATTCGGCCAGAAAATTCTAGAATGGGAATAAAATGACAGATATGCCAGCCAGTCTTGCATCACCTTGTATAAAAATCAACTTCAGTTTGGCTGCTTATTAATTTATAAGCCATTAGTAACATATTTCCCAACAAAAAGGCTTTGTTAAAAGGCAGAAATGAAAGTGTTTGGGAGAGACATATGGAAATAGCATTTTGCCATGCTCAATTAGAATGAGGTCAGAGAGAAATGGCTTCCAGCCTGATCCTGAAAGATGCAAATGGACCAGTGATTTTATGCAACGTTAGCTACCTGCACACATAGAGCCAAGTGTTTTTTTTTAATTTTTTTTTTTTTTAGCTGTCCTGGAAACAGTTTAAAATTCAGTCTAAAAGATGTATAAAGTGATGCAAACAGGGTACTTTTAACTGAAATAGCTAATTATGTAGTATACAGTTCATTTCACTTTTTTGCTGGCTGGCTGATTTGATATCAAATTAGAGATAACCTCTGATGTCACAGAGTGAAAAGTGTTACAACAAAGGCCTTTTGGATGAGTAACATATTAAATGTACATGTAGAAGTAGCATATAGTAAAAAAAAAAAATGCTTTTCTATAGGGTACACAGAAAAAAAGTGCTTAATTTGGTAACATCTAAATAAATTGTCAAATATATTTTATATCACTGATTCAACCTAAATATAGTGGATTACACCAGCAAAGCTAAATTGAAAATTTGGTAGAAAATGCTGCTTAAGGTAACTGTTTTTATGGTGTAATAGGCAATTTACAAACATGCAGTCTGAGAAAAAATGGTACAGAAGTACCAATCATTGTCACTGTTGTGGTACCCCTTATTTGATACATTTAAAGTTAAAGGGGTTATATGATGTTGCTAAAAAGAACATTATTTTGTGTATTTGGTGTAATGAAATGGGTTTATGCGGTTTAAGGTTAAAAAAACACATTATTTTCCACATACTGTACATTATTGTTTCTCCTCTATGCCCCACCTTTCTGAAACGCCTCGATTTTTACAAAGCTCATCGGTCTGAAAAG
>NW_015664997.1:443409-447799 GCF_001515625.1 Sinocyclocheilus rhinocerous | reverse complement strand
GGCGTTATGCAAATTTTCCCACATCGTGACGTAGACATGTGGTGGCGTGTTAGAATGAGCCGTTTTAGCTAGGCGTGGTTGACTCTTAACTTTTATAAAGAATATTTCTTTGGATTTGAGACTTTAGTCTTTGCAACGTTACTGATCTTCTTTATGCACCAAGAGCTTGTAACACTTCAAAGAGAAAGGAAAAATTTAAATCGCATCATATGACCCCTTTAATATATTTTAAATGAGCTTGATTGCAACTTCATTACTACAAATGTGCAATTACAAATATATTTAATTATATGACCTGCAAGATTTAATAGATCATACATTCAACAGTACACACCATATTTCAAGAGAATAGAAATTATTATGAAATACAATATGTGTTAGAGCCATTAGGAACATTAAGAAATTTGTAATATGTTTCTATATTATTGTTATATTCTTTATATTTTATTTATATTTATATTCTTTTTATTTGATATACAGGTTTTGTGATATTTGTATTGCATACGTGACTTTTCATAGGTCAATTTCGATTTCATACGTAATACGCATGCATAAGTGACCGCTGATATTTTGAACTGTAAGAAGAAGCAAGGGGCTTGGTGTTAAGACAGTCTTTTGACCACTCTTTGAAACCATATTTAATTTGAAGCTTGAAGAATTGTAAATAGTTCTTAAGTTTGATCTATATACATATATAATTAAGTATATACTGTACTAAGTGCTTGTTTTGAAAGAATGATAAAGTGTACTTCTTTTTCACAAGGGTTAGCACCTAAATGGTACATCCTGCCTTTTGACAGGGTACCACTACAGTCGCAGCTTTCCTACCATTGTTTCTAAGAGTGTACGGAAAGGAGGTGTGCACATTTCCAAAAAGTAGTCAATCAAAGTAATTCAAAATCAATCCTATTTGTTGACAGCCAATCAGATAATTGTTCATTCGGTAGTTGTTCATGAAGCAAAGCCACAAATAAAGCTCCTCGAAATGCTGTAGAGTACTTCCTTTATATTCCCCTGGTTATGTGTGGACTGTCCTTTTAGTAGCTGAGACAGTAAAACATACCTCAGCTAACAAGAAAGTATAAACATGGCTAAAGCCTGCAATGGCACCATTTGGCCAGGTGGGGCGCCATTTCTACAGAGGAGCAGGTGTTAAGAGCATCTCATTTCCCCACATAAACACCTCTCACTGTCGCCAGCCATGAATTATTAGCACAGACACCAGTCTCCTGTTTATTTTTTAAATAGAGCGAGGAGGCCGCGCCACGCGAAAGTAAGAGAGACAGTGTGAGTGTGTTTGAGATTGTGCGTGTGTGTGTTACTGTAAGGCCAGGGAGGGGGAGCACGTCGTCACAAGAGTCATAAATAAGTCACATGGCCCCTGGACCTTCCTCTGAGGGTTTGGAGCTTCTAAGACATGCTTCTTTCATCTGATAGGCCTGCAATGTCCTGGAGAATCACTGTGAATTCAGATACCACATATACAGCATATGCGATCGAGTGTCGGGAAGGGAGCGAGGGAGAGAGAAAGAGAGAAAAGAGACTGAGCATCGTGTACTAGCCCAACATCAGAGTCAGTGCGTTCCTCAAGGGACCGTGCCATTCAGAAAGACTGCACTGCAGTACCTTTTCAATTAACGGCACGAGGTGAACTCATCCTCAGTTCAAATAATGAGTGCAATTAAGCAATTAGGAAGCTCACAGCTGCCTCTGCCCTACTTAACAGCCTGCAAATGTGCAGACTCAGGGGGATATAGTGCATTATGCCCACACAGCCCAAGCTTGTTCCTGTTTGTACAAATAGATCGGAGGTCAAGATCACAAGCGAGAGCAGCATTCGAGCAATGCAAAAAGCAATATGTAATGAAATTTGTTGATTTTATGGGAGGTGCTTTGGGAAAGAAGGTAAAAAGCCTCCTGTGTTTACACTGGAGGATTTCTGAGGTTGGATTCTGTCCAGTGTGTTTAAACTGTAAAGCCTGAAGAGAATCTGCTCGCTCTTCTCTTTCTACCACAATGGAGAGCCACTGGACACTACAGATGAGATGTTTGGCATTTGTCAGGAAGGGAGAGCGAAAGAAGCTCAGAGCTAGCCTCACATTCAGACATAACACAAGTTTTTAAACTATTGACTGCACAGGAGCTGCAGACTTCAAAAGGTCCGCCTGACCTGTTTGCAGAGATGAGCCTCAAACCAAGTTTTCTCTCCCTTCTCTCTCGTCTTTTGCCTTCTCTCTCCCAGGCCCCACATCTTTCATTATTAATATGTTTTTTCTCAAGTTTTTTCTCTGACCCAGTACATTAAATAAAACATTGTATGGTTCATGAAAGATTATGAAAGAGCAGCTCATAAGCAGCAGGAGATGTATACTCAGCAGAATCCATTCTGGTATATAATGTCAATGCCACCTAACCAAGCACCCACCCCCCACCCCCTTGCCCTGCAGGCATATTGGCGGAACCACCAATGGATGCTAAGCTTTTTCCGACAAAGCTCCAAAGATAAAGTATCTTCCTTTTATCCCCTCTGCAAATCAATTCTGGGCCTAACAGCAAAATCCCATAAAATAACTTCAAACACCACTACTTACTCCAAAAATTTGTATTATGGCTATATCTCTTTGAAGCCCGGTGACTGAAGTTTTGGAGGAAAAATGATTTAAGTGTTATCAGCTAAGACGTTGACGTGTCAGCACTTCACCCCAGTTTTTCTTGACATATCAACCTGAACCCTCCTCATCCACCTCTTTCACTTTCCATCTCTGTTTCCCTTTCATTGCCCTGTGATGTTTGGTTTTTGATTGCTCCTAACCACCCAGGCCTGGTGGTAAATACAAATGTTGCTTGTTAACTTAATGGCTGAAGTAAATGGGTGGTAGAGTTGAACCAGATTTTTTATTTTTTATTTTTTATTTTTTGCAACCATCGGTGGGTAAACCTGACCAGAAGCTCACCTACAAATAAAAAAGAGAAAGAGTTACTACTTTTAATTTTGTGCAGTATTCATACATTCATTATTTGATTACTTCATTTAAGAGTTACGATTTGAGTTGTATGGATTAATATTTTTTATGCTACACTGTAAAAAAGGTAACCCTAAAAATGTAATATCTAAATTAATTGGTCAAAAATGTTATTTAATCTGACTTAATCAATCTGACAAATTAGATTACACAGACAAAAGTAATTTCATGCTTTACATCAAGTAGAAATAGATCTCTGAGGTATCAGTAACACTATTAAAATTATTATAGTAGACTGAGGTATCATAACACTAAAAGAAATAGAAATAGTAAAAGAAGTACTGTTTTCATACATGTATGCTATATTTGACAAAACAACAAGCCATACAGCTTCAAATGATGTCACAGTGATGCTGTCTTCAATTAAGTCTCATAAGAGATGCAGCATGAAGGGGGACGTTTGTGCTTCTGTGTGTAATTACCAGAGAACAACCCTTGTCTCCTCTGTAATCTCTGTGTTATAATACTAATCTCCAAAGTCATTAACTAATGATGAAGGTCCCTTAAGCCTGGATCCTGGGCTCTCACTTTGTAGTGAGGAGCGTGATCCCTCTCCTCCCACTACCCCTCCTGAGCACGCCAGCCCCCTACCAACCATTATCTCACACACAAAAGGCTAGTTAGACTATCTTGCCCCGACCAGATCTGTGTAAAACAGCTTCACCCCATTTAAAAACACTTCACAACGCTGATAGCTATCAAACCGAGGGGTCAAAACGGCACAGATAAACGCATACGCGCATGTAAAAGCATGCCGTGGAACTAGTGAATGGATATCAAAAATGAAATTAGATATTTCAGGCACAGCAGGTGCTGTTCACTTTACATTATGAATATGTTTTCATATTGTAAAGAAATTACTTAAAAAGATAATATTTTTAATATGGATTTATGAATACAATTTCAACAGGTGTGTAGATTCCTTTAAATGCACAGGTTAAAATGCAAAACATCTTAACCCTATAGAGCTCCAGAGGTTGACGTCACGCACTCTAAACTCCACCATTTTGGCAGGCAATCAGGAGAGCGCTAGAGCATTGGTATCGACAGTTGTACAACAATAATTTAAAACCAGACTATTTAGACCTTACAAACCTTACTATTTCAACATGGTGGGCAGCTGCTGTGCGCCAGGATGCCAGAACAAGCAGGGGAAAGGGTTGACAACCGTCCCGTACATTGGGTTTAATTTATGTGTCCCGTACGTCACCTACCTTGGCCCGTTTCTTGCCCCCTCACACAGTATTCGTTAAGTTAATCAGAAAATCCTGAACATAACTGTTTGAGGAAGGCTGCAGAATCCTCTGCTGGCTGGTCACTCCCGCTTCACAATTAAGCGGTGCGCGCGCTAACGCTAATTCCGTCTG
>NW_015664997.1:425342-443279 GCF_001515625.1 Sinocyclocheilus rhinocerous | reverse complement strand
CCGTGCAAGAAAACATGCAATCTACCCGAGACGTGATCAATAAGGGAAGCCGTCTTTTATTGCAAAATTAGAGAAAAAACATTTTACATTTAAGTAAGCTTCTTAACCTTGTAGTCTTATTCTCTTACTCTTATTCGTAAAACACACAAAATTACAAATAAAAAAGTGTCAAGCACCAAAAGCAGCCCATATTATATCTATGAGTCTCCGGAGTAACGTTAGGAGGGAAAGTTGATTAGGTAACGTTAGTTGTAGATATCAGGATACTGCAGGTCAGGAAATCTATACGGTCCCTTAATTGTTAGGCTACACGTTAAAAACACCACGGGGGCATTATAGGGATCTGTTATGCTTAATCTATTAAGTTTTGCTATGTACAGGTCTATGTCTTTTGAATTAAAGTACGCAGTGAACTCTGTTGCCTTGAAACTCATGCTGGCGCCATTCATTTCATATGCGCTCCCGGCTGTCCCTGCCTGCCAGCATTGTGGTGTAAATGGGTCACGTGACGTCCGGAGCTCTATAAAAGCCTACTGTATCATTTGATAGGCAAAATTGTAAACCTTCTAAATTATCACATGTTCAGAACTTTGCTGAAAAACCTGTTGTACACAAACTAAACACTATCTGTCAACTGATTGATAGTTTATACTTATTTAGCAAGTAAAAGGCCTTTTAGAATATTCAAAAAGCAGATCTCTTAGAAGTGGTGAACGCCTCACTTCTTTCTGGGACTTTTCCAGACTCCCTGAAAACTGCAGTTGTTAAACCCCTTCTGAAAAAGAGCAATCTTGATAACACCATATTGAGCAACTATAGACCAATATCAAACCTTCCTTTTATAGGAAAGATTATTGGTTCCTTGTTTTATTGTTGTGTTCTTTTATGTAAAGCACTTTGAATTACCATTGTGTATGAAATGTGCTATACAAATAAACTTGCCTTGCCTTGCCTTGCCTTGCCTTGCCTTGCCTAAAAAAATGTCCACCTTCAGGTTGTGGTACACGTGTCATTTTGCTGCAAAATTTTTAATGATTTTTATAAAGTAAACTTAAGATGAACTTATATATTATTAGTAATTTATTTCTTTATTTTTTGAGTATCAAATCAGGCTTTTAAGGAACATTTATTTGTATATTTCTAAATCATTACTGTATTGCATTGCATAATATGTTTTGCCCCCCACAATAAAATCTACAGAGCTTTGATCATAAAATTAAGCATTTAAGTATCATCTTACTAAGGCATTATTAAGAGAGATATAAGAGTGTATATATGCATTTTATTTAAGTAGTAGTTATACTGTTATAAAGATTTCATTGATTTGCATGACAAGCTAGTTTCATATTAATTTTATGGCTATATAAATATAATAACTTTTCACAGTTTATCACAGATTTTCCTCCTTGAGTATCAGCTCCATATTTTCACTATATCATACTATATGAGTTATATAAGCCTGATGTAACAAATATGATACTCAAAAAAAAAAAAAACTCTAAATATGCAACAATTAGGCACAACCGTATTTTCAGTTGGCGCATACTTGGATGCTATAGGGATCTTGGCCAATCAGAGGCTGGGCTAAGATGCCGAATGGGCTAGCAGCCTGGCTCAGCCCCAGAAAATGATTGACTGGCTAATGGTGTGAGAGGGCCCTGATTAATGTGGGGCAAGTTGGCAAACCTCCTCCTTTACAGGAGGCATGTGACGGGGTGGCAGGCAGGAGTTGGAATGGCTGCCACCGGAGGCTTCTGACATTTCTCCTCTCAGAACAGACAGCCAGTGATGTGCAACCACCACCGGTCTGGAGCCAAAATAGACACCATTCAGCAGGAGAGAGTGCAGGGTGACACGGCGCCCTGAAACATACATTTTAAAGGGCTTGTTTGTCAGGCATGTGCAACGAGCAAATGCTTAATGTCAGAGTTTAGATTTCTCGTTTACGTCATGCAATAACAATCCATTAGAGCATTGTATGGTACACACTTCCTAATGACTTGCTGTTGTATATATGATACGTAATCAGTCTGGTAAGTGTGAATATTGAGCTTGTTTAGCTGACGTTCTGCTGCTATGTGCTGTGTGTGCAGACCCCAGCGCGCTGTGAGGCTCGGGGTTTTGAAGGGCCGTGTCAATTATGCAGCTCCCTCTCGCTCTCCTGTCAGCGCGCCTGTGCTGCAGCCTGCTTCAGCTGCCTTTGATCAGGCCGTCCATATGGGTGAGCAGGCCAGAGCCGAGAGGAGCAGAGCAGGGGCCTCTCCCGTCTGACACAAACACACTCATACGTGAACTGACACTGCTACAGATGCAGTAAATGCCAACCCAATCTCCTTAACAGCCTAACAATGAAGGCAGGCATCAGGAGGGAGGGGGGGAGAGGGCAAAAGTTGTCATTGTGTGTGACAAAGCGAAGGAGGCCCATCAAACAAAACATCCCATCTGGTCACATCGAACTTAGTGGGCAAGCAATAACCTCACAAACCCAGGGCTTTATTGTGGCCTATGCTCTGTGTATATGATGCCTCAGGAGGCAAAAAGTGCAACTTGTCAGATAATTATAGGCTGATTGCTTGTCAGTGAATGGCTGCAAATTTTGGAAAATGGATGCATTGACTTTTAAGATGATGGATTATCATTCTTTTGGGGCTGTATGTGTATCAATTCAACACCCACTCAAATGAACACAAGCTCAGTAAATAATAATAATAATAATGTAAAGAGGCCAAGGTAAAATACACTAAAAATGGGCAATTTTTGTTAATCGATTAATTTTTATCATAATATACATTTTTAATATTCAGTAAATTTTTGTATATTAGTATGTAGTATGTAATAAGTAGATATATTAGTATCTACTTATTAAAATTAAGTAGATGATTAAAATTAACATTATGTAGAAGATTAATAAGTGTAATAAATGCTGTAAAGTAATTGTTAATTGTTTTTTGATTGCATTAACTATTGTATTAGCTATTTTTAAGATATGGAACCCTAATGTAAAGTATTACCATGCATTTTCCAGGAATGCACATAATCTTAGTCATTTTGATTGCTCAATGCATTTTATTATAGGAACTTTGTTGGAATAAAATGTAGAGACTGGACCTCTGACTATAGTCTTCTATGACCATATAATTGACTCATATTATATTTATATAAATGAAATCATAATAGCAGTGATTTCATGATGTCAAAGGAACAAAAGGGCTAGAGAACTAGAGGACGTCTCACAAAACTGAGGTCAAACATTTGGTTACACTTTATTTCGATAGTCCACTTTAGACATTCTATTAACTATAAGTAACTTTGTAACTACATGTCAACTACATGTCAACTAATTCTCATTAATTTGCAACTACATGTCTACTAACTCTCAGAGTAGACTTAGGGTAGGTTTAGGGTTAGTAGAATGTTGACAAAGAAAGTGTTAGAAGATATTAAGCAGACAATCTACTAATACTCTACTAACTGATAGTTGACATGTAGTTGCAAAGTTACTTACTGTTAATAGAATGTCTAAAGTGGACTATCGAAATAAAGTGTTACCAAACATTTTAGGACAGCATTTCCCAGTGTGCCTCTGACTACAAACTAAATCAGTTGAATGAACTCTGTTGGATGGGTAAATACATAGCACTAATTCCGAGTATGGGTCACCATACTTGGCCACATGTCACGTCAAAAGAATCAGTTGAGATGCCACCCTACCATCAGCGAGGACACAATAAAAGTCACCCACTGCTCGTGAAAAGCTTTGTCACCACGATGCAGTGTGATGAAATACTTTTCCATGTGTTAGCTGCTCAATTATGAATTATGAGCCAAATCAATTTGGATAGGTTCCAAACTCAGAACCTTCTGCTCGCTACCATTATTGTTTGTGAGGAATGAAAAATGTATAAGGTGTGTGTTCATTCCATGTAGAAGCTCTCACCCATGGTGAAAACACTACTGGCAAACTCCCCCATTTCCAAATTTAAAGATTTCTTGAACAGGAAGTCTAAATCTGTAGATTAATTCAGTGATGACGCAATTGTCTCTCTAAAGACTAATTTAGGCAATGAAACTAATTATCTCTCTTGTGCCTGTAGTGTATCTGCAGTAAAATTATCAGTAGGAGACTGGAATCCCGGGATGGACAGCAGTGTTGCCCTAGAAACAATTAAACATGAAACATTTTGATAAAACATTATTTTGATAAGATGCTATCTTAAACATCTTCAATATATGTCTCTTATATTGCACTGGGATTGACAGTGATGTAATTTTAATGCTTGTATCTGCTGGAGTAATAGTTGGTAACATGCTACTTTTACACCGTAAATTCCTCACGGGAGGAGTGCTGAATCGATGGCAGCTGTCTGAAGGACAGCATTTTTTTCTGTGTCTAGTCTGGTCCAATGAACGAGATTCTGCCACAGAATCTCTCACTTTCACAACCGTAAGTGCTGTTTGTTGTCAAAAAATCCTCTCCTCCATGTCCCAGATGAAATATTCAACACGCCTCCATTTCACTCTCACTGCTAGTACAGCTGTTGTAAATTAACCTGAACGCAAGACATGTAAATAAAAATTGTACATTTACTTACATCATGATGTTCAGTTAGACACATAATAGCCTCTTGTGCCTGTGGATCATCTATTCAAAACCAGATCTATTGTAGATCGATACAAAATAACATTGCCAAACATTATGTGCTTGTTGCTGTGTTCTGTGTCTTCCCTTTGAAGATTTTTTTTTTTCAACCACCAGATACAAATTTTTCTGCCATTGGAAAAAATCAACAGACCTACCAATACAATTTCAAATCAATACATTCTACATTTATTCTCAATCAAGCAATTACTCACAAGCAAGAATAAATTATGACAGAATTTTCTTTTTTTGTTTAGCTTTTTGATTTTAAAAAATCATATTGTGCTTGTATAGAGCAATATAAGTGTAGCCATGTTGAGTTGATGCCCATGCAGAGCATTCCAAATCAAGTATTTTGGACCATTTTGCTGGGAAACACGTCTTTGGATGGAAACATTTTGTGTTCTCACCTGCTGCTTGTGGACCTTCCATTTGTGGTCATTTGTTTCATCACTTCAGCAGGAACTGGTTGTTTGAGCGTTTTTATTTTACTAGTCATTTTGTTTGCAAAAATTACAGTTTGTAATAAATTACAGTTCCTCACATAAAACTATCATATAAATAGTATACTGAACATAGCAACATACTTTAATATTTATGCATTTCTCAGGAGTTTTATCCAATGCAACTTCAAGCAGCTTGCCTTCAAAGTATATCTTATCAATTGGATGCATTTAAGGGGAATCAAACTCAAGACCTTTGTGTTGTTAGCACCAAGCGCCAGTGTTTTATCTATAGGATGTACTTTTTGCTCTTTTCCATGCTATTATAATAGAGAACTGAATCTTTTAAGCTTTCAAAAGGATGCAAAAGCACTGTAAAATATTATAAAGCTAGCTGATACAACCTGCAGACTCTTATTTCAAAACTTATAAAGCCATACAATAGCTTAAACAGAATTTAGGCTGTTATTTGCAGAAAATCTTCTTCTTCAGTAGGTTGTTAACTGCAGTGACAGATTCACTGAGTAACAGACATACTTGTTTAATTCATAAGGACTACTTTTAAGATATGTTATGGTACTTTTTAGTTATTTTGTCATTTCTCATTCACTGCATTATAAAGAATGGCCATGATTCATGTGTTCCATTTTAGAAAGAGAAAGTGATATAGGTTTGGAATGACATGAGGGTGAGTAAATGCCGAGAGATTTTTCATTTTTGGGTGAACTTCTTCTTTAATATTTAACCACACTCCAAAAACATGAGAAGACAGAAAAAAGTTAGCTGATACAAAATGCCTTTTACTTTAATCTAAAGTACATTTTTATTACAAAATAGTTTCAAACACATAAAACCGAACAAAATGTGATATTTGACGTTTGTCAAAAATGGTGCCATTATCATTAAAGAGAAAGTGCTATGGGTAGAGACACCACAATGAGAGGCGCTGTAGCTGTGAGCTTCAGACAAACAGAGGAATCCGCCATCGTCACACGTTCATTCTGACATCAGGGAAATATAGCAATCTGAAAAGGCAAAAGCAAGGGAAAAAAGCTGTCTGATGGAAAACAATCTGAAAGAGTCAGGAATGTCAAAATACACTAAAACCAGCAAGTCTTGTGTCGGTCTCAGATACCTCCTGCTCGAAGCGAGAGAGCAAGAAATAAAGGGAAAGAGAGCGCAAAGAGAGGCCTGTGTGTTTGCTAAAAAAGCGTTTACAGCTTTTCTCCGTCAAGATGCGCTCATTCCTCTGTGTGCGCGAGTGAGGGTTTAGAGGATCAGAGATCTCAGGATAATGAACGCTGGAGTCTCTCGCAGGCATCATTGTTCTAGCAGAGAGAAGAAGTTCCTTGGATCACCCATCACTTGTACTAATTGAAACAATTTTCGCTGGCAGTGCCTCTTCTCCTCATCCCTCCTTTTCCATCCACCTAGACAAACGTGACAGTGTGTAGTGATGGAGGGCTGATGAGAAAGAATGTGACTCCCAGACTGATCTCTGACTAAAGTATGAAGGGTAAAGGCAGCATTTACCAAAGGTTTTGGCTGGTTAGCATGGTGTAGTTAACCCCTGCTGGTAGCTGCTGTAACTACACCATTTAGTGGGCAAAAAAGTATCTGATGTAAGAGCTGATGTACCCCCACCTTCTTTTTTTTTCTTTTGACCATAGATCATATACACTAAATCTCATCTCAGCACATTGGTTGAGGTTATGGTCTAAATAGTATTATTACTATTATTGTTATTATTACTATTATTATTATTATTATTATTATTATTATTATTGTTGTTGTTATTTTTATTATTATTATTATTATTTGCATTTATGAGATTTATTAAATCTGAACAGTTTTGAGGTTAATAGATCCAAAGTTTTGGTCATTTATGAATACATTTTATGGTGTATATTAAAAGTTTTCTTTTCTATTTCTTAACGGGGGAATTGTGGACACGCCCCCAATGTTACTGTATTTATTATTTCATATAATAATTATTATAATTAACTGATTTATATAATCATTGTATAGATTGCATGTACAATAAAAAAAAAAATCTTAATTATTCATTGACCTATAGACCAACAAAATAGAAATCATTTAGTCTGAATTCATAGTGTATTGCTATTATGGCAACTCTTTTATTAACATATTATATAAACTAACATATTATAGAATTCATTAAATTATATAGTGTAATTGAGATGTGTCGCTTTAATAGATTCTGTCACTTGACTTCGAAATATGCATTTTTGCATATGAAAATTTACATAGAACATTAGAACACGGTTTAGTTGTTTTTCTTTAATGTTACCTTGGCCTTAATGGACTTGGACTTACAGTAATGGATAAAAATCCCACTAAATTGATCAAAAATACTCTCAAAATTAAAGGTCCTCTGTCCAACACAAACATAAGACCGTAGCAAAGACAATAACCAACAAGAAACTGAATGCACACAAGGCCATATATGCATTGGGGATAAAAGGAGAACTAAACAAGAAACAGATTAGGGTGATGAGCAACTAAGGAAATCAGAATCAACCATAGGAAATATGAACACTGATAGAAAAGTAACATATTATAATTTAAAAATCCAAGGAAAAGAGAAGAGACCATAGAGACAGCAGATAGTTCCTCAAAGGGGCATCTTTCCCCAGCTTATCCTAAATGTATTATTTTTATTATATGTTTTAACTAGTGACATTTTTGGAGTGGTTTATACTAGCCAAGCAACAGCCATTGAGATGAATGAAAATGCTAATACTAATAGATAATCAGGTATTATAGACCTCCGTGATATTTACCAAAAGGCAGCCAACTATCTCTTTTCATGGCCCTGTTAGTGATTTTGTTGTAGGATTCTTTGAGAAAGTAAGGGCAGAAGAGAAAAGAGAGATCAGTGCTAACCTTGAAAGATTATAAGCAGTATAACCTTAAATAATTGTGTTTGCTCTACTGTACCATACCACTTAAGTCAAAAGCTACTGATTTGATATACAGAACAACGACGGTAGAATATCTCTACCCCTACCCCACTGGGCAACAACATTATGAGGAAAGTCTTACAATGAAAGCTGAAGTGAGAAGGCCATGGACTCTGGATTACCAATTACATAACATGAAGAACTGTATGTCAGCAGCATGACACCTCGTTTTTTGCCCACTATTGTCTGTTTAGCCCAAACACCAGCCTCCCATCTACAGAGAGGATCACAAAGAGGCGGGAAAAACACAACTGTCAGGCTTAGGCGACAAAGCCTTTTACTGTCGTGCCTATTCCTTAAAAACCAGACTTTAGGAGGTAAGAAACAAGCAAAGCGAAATAAAAGAAATGAGTGCGAGAGAGGAGAAAACAGAGAGAGGCAGAAGCTCACACACGGACAGCTTACAGGGGATACAAACCCAAAGATTATGTTAATCTTCCCCTCTTTGTCCTTCGTGAAATGTTTTCATACTACACCTTTTATCTGTGGAGGAAGGGATGTGAACCTCTTCAGTGGGTGACAGTGGGTACTTTCTGTGTGGCTTCTGGGTAATTAGCACCAGTGGCAGACCCTTTCTTTTGCTCTGCTCAAGCTTATGGTCTTCTTAGGGCCAGCAACAGAGGATTTAGCCCCTCAACCCTTCAGTGGGAGTTTGGGTAGCGATTCCCAGCCTGGGTCCAGTCGCACCAACCATCTGTTAGCACTAGCAGGATCAAAACCCTTCAAAGCTCTCACCAGTTTTGACAATGAAATGGACAGCTTAAGTTTAAACAGGTGACTGAATTCATTAGGCAAAATTAAGAGATGACACTCTCGCTGAAATTTTACTCATAGAAAGTGAGGATTTGTACGAAGTATTTGGGTGTTGCATGTTAATTATAAACTTATGGGTTTTCATTGCTAAATTTGCTATGTCTGGTTCTGATCTATGAGAAATACGGAGTGAGTATCATATTTAAGAATGACAAACCTCTTACAGCCTGTTTTTAAGAATCACCCGCCATTACAAATCTGATTTTTGCTAATTCTGCATGCCATAAATGCAACGGGTGCTCTGACCCTAATAATTTTTCCCAGGGTGAGGCTCTCAAGGAGAAACTGACCACCACTGCTGCTCACAGGCAAGCTAAATGCCAGCAATAGCGCAATCCTACATCAGACACACACCCCCCAGCTTACACCCATCACGGTATCCAGGGCCTTTCAGCCAGAGGTCAGAGGTGCTCCTCAGATAAAGGGGAATACATGAAGATCACTAGGGCCTAAACCTCCGACTCAAATCAGAGGCGAAGAAAAGAGTGAAAATGATACATTTCTCAGGCACAAGATGAGCTCTAAAGGTTCTTCTTCAGGAGTTCATATTGTCTACTTCTGCCTCTTTTGATGTTTTCTCTTTGGCTTAATGTTATTTCAACGATGGCTCTTCTCTTCTCTGCTCTCCAAAGGCTGAAGCCCATTTTTTTGGGCCTGAGCTGTTTCTGATTGTCTCTGTCACGGGTGCTTTGTCTTACACAGGGCTTCCAGCAGCAGTGTTAAAGCAGAGGGTGGGGGCTGCATCAAAGCCAGAGAGAGATCGACTCAACACCAGTGGATTAAGTTCTTCTGCATGATAAAGTAGCTACCTAGGGGTGGTATTAATATGTGAAAGAATGTTATTGAGAGGGAATAAAGTGTTAAAAAAGCCCTGTCATTCTCTTCGTAATGTCTTAATCCTGCAGCCAACACAGAGGCCATGGGCCGGAGTTTGCGCTAATCACGGCAATGCCCATCTGTATTCCCTGTCCTTTAAGCTATTTAAACTCTGCCTGGATTCAATTATTAGCCCTGAGAGAGCAAGATGGCATATTAAGTTACGTGAAAAGGGATTCAGTGGGGACGCAAAGAAATCCCCGCTTTAAAGCGCAGAGGTGTCAGCACCACCAACTTAAGTTGAGCTAAACTGATTAAACACAGAGTCTATGGCTCTGAAAAATCACGTGAAAATGAGCTAAAGAAAGGAACAGTATCGCTGACAAAGCATCATCTAAACTGCTAATCATGCAAGATCTGGGGGTGTATGGCCTGTCAATTATTTCTTCACACATCCCACGTTGTGTCATTCAGGGACTGAAACTGCCGGGGATATATACTGCATCTTAGATATTTCCACTTTGACTCATTTCATTCCCATATTATTGGACACCATCACACTTCACTTAGAGCTCTCTAATTGTGCCCCAATTACACGTAAGATTACTTAAAGAGGTGAACTATAACATAATCCATTAGTCTTATTCACACGTACTAGAACATTTGCATGGTAAATGCATTAAATGGACTGATTGCTTGGCAAATGTTTATTAATTAGTCACTTTATCATTCTAGAAAAAAGCAGAGAGACAGACCTGCGGGCATATTTTGTTCCTCATTGCTGTCTTGCATGTTGTTCTACACTGTGATCAGTGGTTGAATCCTGACAGGGTGTAGCATAAATGCCCATGGAGTGTAATTTAATTGAGGTATAAGACGTTTTTTTCTGGTCAATGGACATGACACTCATCTTCATTTCATACCACTTCCTGCATTGAAGCCGAGAGCAGTTCCATGAATCAGGCCTCAAACCAGTGAACAGCTGTAGGAAACAGGCAGATTATAGCAGAATCACACACCTCTCCATATCACTGCTTATTTCAAATGTTCAGAAATGTTTGGTGCTCTGAGGGCTACATTTGTGAAATTTTCCCTAATTGATCAAATTCATTGCCTGTTGGCAACTATTTTCAAACAGAGCGTTCACGTAAAACCAAGAAGCAATTTCACATTTGTCAAAGCGCATGAATGCCATCTCTTTCTGTGCTGCTTCTGTTCCATATGTGAACTAAATGACCGCTCATACTGTCAGCACACAGTCAGATGAAGACGCAGTGGTGTCAAGTCCTCAGAATGCATCTATATCACATATACTTGCTGAAAAAAGAGCATTTAGTCCTAAGAGGATGCAATGTACACTTGAAGTGACATGTAAATAGGCGCATTTGTGCAGCAGCTTGGATCATTTCTGACCTTCACAGGCCTTTATGGCTCTGTAATGGCACATGTGCATTGTGTTGAGAATAGGTAATGAGAATTCTAAGCCAGTCAGCCACAATGTGAAATTGTGCTGTACCAAAGAAAGGATAACAATACAGGTCTATTTTAATGTTTTCTGAATTGTTGTTGTGCTTTCTGAATTGTTATTTTGTTTTTTAGACTTGCATTTGTGTTTGTAATTTGTTATTTTGTTTTCAGAATTGTGATTTGCTTTGCACTTCTCGGCCACCGTAATTTACCTTATTTGTTGGGTATGGCATATAATATGTGAATGCAATTTTTTATTTTTTAAAGGTGTACCCACAATTTTTTCTCAATAAAATGTTTTACATGTAAAAATAAATTGTATTTTAACCTTGAAATGCACAAGTAAAAAAAATAAATTAAAAAAAAATAATAATAAATAAACGAATGAACTAATGAATGAATGAATTAATTAATAAATAAATATAAATAAAGAAGATCAAATGGTTTAACATTTCAGCATGTAAATTTTTTCACTTACCATGAACACATACAAAATAATAATAATAATAATAATAATATTGAAATTTAATGGGAAAAATTTGTATAACTAATTATATGTTTTCACAAAATATGACATTAATATCACAAAGAAAAATTTTGAGTAGTCCATGGAGTGTAAAGGAATGAAATAATATATGGAAAAAAATATTTTGACAAAGAAATACCATAGCATATTTCTAGCCGAATACTATATAATTACTTTATCTTGTTAACACTTTTGCTTGTGCTATCAAGTCGTCCACAATCTGTGCTGGTGCTCAACCAAGGTCATCAGGTGTTATTCATGGTAGCCCTTTAGCCATAAAAATGGATATAAAAAATTGATTTTTTTTTTTCTTTTCTTTTATGTTGATGAACAATTGCACCACATAGCTCGCAGAAATATGCCACCAGAATACATGGTAGCCCAGAGGTGCGTCATACCTCTGTGACCTTAGTGACATGCAGTGGCAGAAAAGCATGTTTTCCTCTCCCCTGGCATGGTCGCAGGAAAACACTTCCCCTCCTAAACAGGCTGGGCTTAGCAGTCATGGCAGAACACACATCCACCGGGGAGCTCACTGCAGCTGACGCTGTATGAGGGCATTAACCTGGAGACAGGATGAGCGAGAGAACAGTGACGGTGAATGCATTCAGATTAAAGAAAGGAGGACGCCATTGTCACTGTGTGTTTGTGACTGCAGCGGGCAGAGCAATCACATGACCTTGCTGGCACAGAAAGGTTTAGGCAACAGAGCCACAAAGTAAACGAGAGAGATGTTATGAGTAAATCCGTCTACAGTAAAACCAAAGACAAGTTCAATTAAAGGGATAGTTCACCCCAAAATTAAAATTCTGTTATCATTTTCTAACCCTAATGTAATTCCGAATGACATTATCTCATTATCTGCTGAAAAATTACATCTGTCCTAGATCTCTTTAGCACATTTATGAGAGTTCATGAGTCAAGTAGCGATGTCTGATTCGTGAACGAATCATTCTTGTGTGTTGAATCTTTTTGAAAAATCAGTTGATCCAAGTAACAAAACTGGTCTGAATGATTTGTTCATGAATCAGATGGATTCATTTCTGCTCATTGATTCAGTTAACAGCTTACTGAATATGGTGCATCAATCACATGGGCTGCTTTTATGATACCCTTTTAATGGTGCTTTTGAATAATTTTTTAAAACTTGATTGCCTTAATTCACATTCACTGGCATTATTTTAAGCAAGGTGAATATTCTTCAAAAATTCACCTTTTCGGTTCCACAACAGAAAGTCTCACAGGTTTGGAACAGGTGAGAAAATGATGATAAATTGCTAGTTTTTGTTAAAGTAATCACATGCAGATAAACATTTTACAAAAACACAATTGTGATCACAATTGTGGCTCACTAAGACCTTTATCCAGACATTTCTGGATACTGGTATTGTGCAAAATATTATTAAAAACAAACACAGTAGTTTTGAATATTTGAATATCATTTGTCAAAACTATCTGTGTATTCATGTTTGTGCACACTGTTTTACATAAATTTATACATACAATTTGTACATAATATGTTGTGTCCTACTTATCCGGGGGGATCAATAAAATAACCTGTGTGTGTTTCTTAAACGGTACACCACAATACAGGAATAAAACCTTATGTTTCCCCAGTTTAGAAACACATCTGAAAACCTCCACTGGATTGATTAGATCTTGTTCATCTTGCGGCCTGTGTAATGACAGGCCCCAAAAGTATCTGAATAACGGATGGATTCCACTTATTCTAATGCTCATTCCACCCCAGACACGCCATTGACTTCCATTACAGCTTTGCGTGGCCAGGGGCATCTCTTTACAACACTTGGCGAAATATGGATCGCTCATTACCCCCGAGTAGAACAAAGCGCGAATGTGGGCCCTGTCACATTCAGGAGAAGAAAAACAGTTATGTGTTTCTCACACAGGAACACTATGAGTGTTCCTCTAAGAAGAGCCTCATAATGTGATATGAAATAATAGTGTTGGGCAGAGGAAGATAGAATGGGGGATAGAGGATGAAAGAGTGGAAGAAATGACCTCAGGACAATCTGGATAAAGAAGGAAATGCACATTCTTAACTGACCACTCATTCTCCATCAGAGTCATATTTTTTCCACTTCATGCTTGGATTCCCCATGAAGCACTCTCTCTCTCTCTGTAAACAAAACACACATTTGCACAGAAAATTACAAATGCAACAAGAAGGCAGCTTTACACTTACTGTTTCGGACACTGGAGCTCCTCCAAATTGTAGAAAAGCAAGCTGCCTTATGCAGTATGTGCTTACAAAAAGAATCAACTTCAGCATGGGTAAGCGTTTTCATTTGAGGGGAAGGCAGAGTCCAGATCGGTCTTGACATATTCAGCATCGTACGTTTGTAGGACAGCACTACTGCAGACAGATGTGGATACGCTCAGAGACAAGCACTAAAGAGCATTAAACTAATCCAGTTTGGGACTCTTCCCAGGGGTGTCACAAGCGCCTTTCTGAAATCAAACGTTTACAGCTTCTTCAAATTTTGAAGTTTATAGGGTTTAATGTAACCTCCTTACAGAGGAGAAAGAAACTCGTCTGGAACACATGGAGCTACAATAGCAGCAAATCGCATCTGACACATATATCTCTTGTATCCATTTATAAATGGCTTAATAGTTGCTTTTCACCCTCCTGCTTATACATGCAGTAGAATGAGAGAACGCATTCTCCTTTTGGGCACCATAAAATGGCTGCATATCACTGGTAAACATACAAATAAATCAGCAAAGATGCATATTTATCTAGTCGTTACAGTTTCCATGTATTCAATGTATAGATCTACAGTTTGCACACCGTAAAAACTCTTCAGGGAGATCCAAGTGTATTAGAGATGCTCAGACCTTCATGAACTCCCTGCACTGGTCAGCAGGGTGAATGAAGAAAAGGTCACTTATCTTATTAATGTTACTTCAGTTAAAGGTAATTGCAGACACTCCACACCTAAAACAGTCCCTTCGTTTCTCTCAATAAAGATACTTGCAGTGAAAGTTCACTCTCATTATCTTACATAGGAAAGCAAACTGTGTGACAGGACTGGACATAATTATTACATACTGACATATGCTAATAAGATGCTGAAACCAAAGTAACACTTCATCTGGAATGGTTCAATTATATCATGTCAGTGCAAACTCCATCACAGCGGGTACACTGGAGGACAACTGAACACTGTAAAAACACATCTCAAATTATTAATAAGGTCGCCTCATCATCTAGTGTATGATAGCAAGAACCTGATGGTATGAAATATAAAAGTAGTCTTCTGAACATCATACCATCTAAAACAACTTTCGACAGTTGCAGTGCCATGGCTGATGGCTAATATTTGCAGGTGTCACATGGCAAAAAAACCAAAAAAACACACACACCCTTTAACCAATACACTACATGTATTTAGATCTGGCCCATCATCAGCTCATTACAGTAATGCTTGTCATATGAAACTGTTAAACTGACACTGGAGGACAACTGAACACTGTAAAAACACATCTCAAATTATTAATAAGGTCGCCTCATCATCTAGTGTATGATAGCAAGAACCTGATGGTATGAAATATAAAAGTAGTCTTCTGAACATCATACCATCTAAAACAACTTTCGACGGTTGCAGTGCCATGGCTGATGGCTAATATTTGCAGGTGTCACATGGCAAAAATACCAAAAAAACACACACACCCTTTAACCAATACACCACATGTATTTAGATCTGGCCCATCATCAGCTCATTACAGTAATGCTTGTCATATGAAACTGTTAAACTGAAGCATATTTCCAAATAGGTGCTCATTCAAACAGATGAACCTCCTAGCACTTTGCGTTCTTCACAATCCTGGCCTGGCCTGGTCATCTCTGCATGCCATCCATGCTCATAACCCATTTGCGAACGCTAATATCAGCCAGGGGACAAAGGCGGGGGGTGCATGTGTGCGAGTCATTAGTGAAAGCAGCAGCTCTGTCCACATCGTTAATGATCAGGCTAATTGAATCCCTCTAATTAGCCGTGCACACGCCTAGTGGATCAGCTAGTTGCTTTTACATACATGACAAGGGAAGAGAAAGAACTGAGCTGGTGCTTTCAAACCATGAGACGTCTTGAAGTGCAAAACACCACTTCCCACCCCGCAACCCCCACCCCCTTTCTTCGGCCCCCATGGGCTCCTCCGCTGCTGTTTGCGGTGGCCAATATAGGTTAAAGCAAACTCTCATGCTCCGTGAGAGGGAGCAGACTGTGTAATTTAAATTCTGATGACATTTACTGTCAGGCAGTATTAGTGCACGGGCATCCTCCTCTGCCTGGGCATGAATCTTACTCAGCACCAGCAGGCCGCAGGGGCTGAAGAAAGACTCTCTCTCTCCTTTTCCCTTTCTCTGTCTCTTTCTCTACTGTAATTGTCCCAAGGACCCATGTCAGTCTCTGGCAAAGAATCCTAGCCTTTTTGCCCTCCCCCTTCCACATTTAATAGGCCTCGAATTGGAGAGCTGTGCTGTTTATTGTCTGGTGGAATGTCACATATACGGGTCGTGCACGGTGATCGGGCAGACACCTTCAAACTGCATTCTGGAAGATGTGCCCTCTTGTTTACTCTGATCCAATGTAATGTCGCTCCACAAACACTTTTTGAACTATTTGGAAACATGTTTGAAATTAGCCTCATACCAGACGTCAAAAACAAAATACTCTCTATGTGTGCGCCTCTGTGTGAGTGCCTCTGCAATGTGTGAGGATGTTTGCAGTTTTATCTCTTGAGATAAATACATTAGACAAGGTCTAAGCTTCCAGCAATGACACGACCTTGAGTGAGTAATGAAAAAGCAATAATCAGACAGGGCCACAGGCCTATGACCTCAGGATTAATGAGGACCCTTTTAAAATGTAAAAGAGAAAAATTACTTAACTGCATATGCTAGAGATTGGTAAATTACAGAGTTGTACTGGAATGTGTCTCTGTGTTTCAATCTGAGAATAATTTAATCATTTAAAATTTGCAATAATTCATGTTCACTGTATTAACACAGACAATATCACCAAACCCTCATTCATTTTTCATATTATTATTACATTTTAACCATTATGCCTATGTTATAAATATGTAATAAGCATGTAATAACATATGCAATATTCACATTTCACACTGGGCAGGTCAAAACACTCTGAGATGAAAATTACACTCTTTAAAATTAATATGTGAGATGAGGAAGTCAAAAGTCTTTCATTTGTCTCATCTCTCATCTTTGTCAGCAGAATCGGGCAGTAAATGGGGATTTAAGCTGAGTATAACGGAGCCTTTAACTGACAGCTCTGGAGCACTGACAGGTCCTTGGGAAATTAACAAAGACTGCATGGAGCACATGCCATATATCATAGACTCAACACATACCCTCAACACTACCTGCAAGCTATGATTCTGTACTTTTCTCTCCCTCCACACTCAATAAAAGCATGTGGGGGTGGAGGATGTGTTGTGAGCTGCAAGCCTAACAGCACAACATTTAGCCTGTTTTTCGCTGTCATGTTAAAATATAAACGCAAGTGCAATCTACATTAAGGAATTTAAGTCCTATTTCCATATTCCCAGACCAACTATCCAATAGCACTCTGTGTACACAGGGCAGAAGGAGCTGTGTGGTTCTGATGACACATCTACAGACTAAACCATCTGCTATACACACAGCTGCTGCCAATTTTAGGAATTGTGGGATAAATAAATATGCAGAGAGTAAAGCAAAACAATAACAGACGAGAAGCTAAACACCAATTCAATTAACACTTATCTATGACGTCTAATGGTGCATATTAAAACTGTTGGGCTGGACACGTTAGGACTGTAACATGTGCAGATCAGTTCAATATGGACTTTGACTGGAAAGACACAAAGAGAGAATACAAAGCAGATATGGATCCTATATATATATATTTGTTATATTGTGTTTTTGTATATTTATATTTATTTGTGTGTGTGTGTGTGTGTGCGTGCGTGTGCATGTGCGTGTTTGTACATATACAGATTTTTTTTAGCTTACTCCACAATAAAACTGCCTTTACTTTTTTTTCCTGCATCTCTAATGCTAAGGATTTTAAATCAACATTTTTTTCATTCCTCGTTTTATCCATTCCAAGCACAAATGCTTTCTCATTTTCACCCACTAACTGATCCAGATTGATCTTAGATTGGTTTCGTTTTGGAACTAAGCTTGTGATCGGTTTTTAAAAGCTGGCCAATGCTCAA
>NW_015664997.1:418485-420940 GCF_001515625.1 Sinocyclocheilus rhinocerous | reverse complement strand
GAGCCTTTAACTGACAGCTCTGGAGCACTGACAGGTCCTTGGGAAATTAACAAAGACTGCATGGAGCACATGTCATATATCATAGACTCACCACGTACCCTCAACACTACCTGCAAGCTATGATTCTGTACTTTTCTCTCCCTCCACACTCAATAAAAGCATGTGGGGGTGGAGGATGTGTTGTGAGCTGCAAGCCTAACAGCACAACATTTAGCCTGTTTTTCGCTGTCATGTTAAAATATAAACGCAAGTGCAATCTACATTAAGGAATTTAAGTCCTATTTCCATATTCCCAGACCAACTATCCAATAGCACTCTGTGTACACAGGGCAGAAGGAGCTGTGTGGTTCTGATGACACATCTACAAACTAAACCATCTGCTATACACACAGCTGCTGCCAATTTTAGGAATTGTGGGATAAATAAATATGCAGAGAGTAAAGCAAAACAATAACAGACGAGAAGCTAAACACCAATTCAATTAACACTTATCTATGACGTCTAATGGTGCATATTAAAACTGTTGGGCTGGACACGTTAGGACTGTAACATGTGCAGATCAGTTCAATATGGACTTTGACTGGAAAGACACAAAGAGAGAATACAAAGCAGATATGGATCCTTACCAAAACAGACTCAGTGATCATAGTCTACTGTAGCCATAGAACAAGGCAGTGGAACTAAGCTTGTGATCGGTTTTTAAAAGCTGGCCAATGCTCAAAAGATCTGAGGGTTTTATGGAAAACTCTGAGAAAGACACAATCCCCAAACAATGAAATGCAGTTGGAGGCTGAGTCAAGCTGCATTCCATAGTTTAAACAAAATGTATAGACATAACGTTTAACATTTGAGAAAAATATATATTTCCAACACTTATGTTATTGTAATTTGTATATATATATATATATATATAGTAATTGTCTAATGAATTACAAGGAACACTGTTTAAAAATCGAATTGCGTAAATGTAACATTTCTAAAACTGTCATGTGCAGAACAGATGGTTACATTTATCAAGGCTCAAAAGAGAAGCAGAATTCTGATTATTGCTCCTTCTCCCCCTTTTCCCTTTCCTTATTCACACTGGTCACACTGAATGGAAGGAGAAACTATTTTTTCTCTTAATTAAAAGTTGGTGAGGACATTGTGATGAGCACATGACAGAAAGCCATTATTTCCTGAATTTTAATCTGGTCCTGGTCATTCAGGGAAAGTAGACCCATGCTGACTTCCTGCTGCTGCTGACCAGTATGATGATTTCTCCTCTCCCAGGGTGGTTCTCAAGTAGAAGTGGAGAAAATTGGCAGAACTTAAATTGGTGGCATTCTGTGGTCTTTAAAAGAAGGGGGTCTCATTAAAACTAGCCAAGAAAGGCCTTCAAGTTTTTGCTGTCATTAGTTGGCATAACTGTGGATGAGAGGAACTACAATTATGGATGCGGGTAAATCTTGTTGTCAATTTGTGGCTGATGAGGTAACACCTCTGGCTCTGGCCCCTGAGTTAAATCTGCCCTCGCCGGGCCTTCCACACTCTAATGACTGGCATCTCACATATGTATAACACATCCTTTAAGGGCTACACATTTTAATTTTGCATGATTTCAGAAAAGCTTAAAATAATTTGTCATTTTATATATTTCAGTAGCTTCAAATAACAATGTGGGTTGTTTAAGTTATTTGATTGGATCTACAAATGGCTACAAATAATATAATTAAATCATATTATACTACAAATACAAAAACACCTGTTCATTTTCATGATCATAAATGATACACATATAACCTTAACGGTGCATTCACATGGGGCGTCGACGCTTGTTGAAGGGCGTGTCAGAAGCTTGGTGCTGACGCGACATTCATAGTGACAACAGCCAATCCCAGTCGTTTTCTGGTGTTGTATAAATGCGATTGGCTAGCGTCTGCACCAGGGTATTTGTATAAGGCGATCTGATTGGCTGAGGCCTGCATTGGCACTTGAAAAGTTGAAAAGTTTTCAACTTCTGCCGCGAGCAACGGACCCAACGCGACGCGACGGACCCACAATTAATTTCGGCAACGCTTGACGTCACTCCATTCAAAGTAAACGAGAGGCGTTGACGCCGACGCCTCGTGTGAATGGGGCGTAATGGATAGTTCACTTAAAAATAAAACAGTCACCATTTACACAAAGAATTTTTGTTTTTGGCTGAACTAACCCTTTAACTGTGTCAGCAAAAGCATGTTGCCCTGAGTTTAATTTCATATGATTTCTAAATTAAACATTTGCATAAATTTACTGGCAATTAATATTAATGAAATTACTTAAAGGGGTCATATGATGTTGCTAAAAATAACATTATTTTGTGTATTTGGTGTAATGAAATGTGTTTATGCGATTTAAGGTTCAAAAAACACATTATTTTCCACATAATGTACATTATTGTTTCTCCTCTATGCCCCGCCTTTCTGAAACGCGT
>NW_015664997.1:415393-418444 GCF_001515625.1 Sinocyclocheilus rhinocerous | reverse complement strand
AACACTTCAAAGAGAAAGGAAAAATTGAAATCGCATCATATGACCCCTTTAACAGACAGTTAGTAGTTACTGCAATTTTTTTAACAGTTAAGTTGTTTAGTTTAGTTTAGTTTAGTTTAGTTTAGTTTAGTTTAGTTTAGTTTAGTTTAGTTTAGTTTAGTTTAGTTTAGTTTAGTTTAGTTTAGTTTAGTTTAGTTTAGTTTAGTTTAGTTTAGTTTAGTTTAGTTTAGTTTAGTTTAGTTTAGTTTAGTTTAGTTTAGTTTAGTTTAGTTTAGTTTAGTTTAGTTTAGTTGTTGCATTTATCCATTTCAATGTTCATGTATGAATTGAAAACCAAGATCATTTTGGGATTTATTGTCACCATTGTACCATAGTTTGGTGATGTGGAGATTGTCTTCTGATTTAATTGGGCTGTATTATGTGCTTTGTGGCTGGTGTGAGAAGTAATTTTCACACATCGAAAGGTCAACCAGCACGGTTTGAAAAACAGTCTGTCTAACTTAGACTATTAATATATATTGGACACCCAGCTTACCTTTGGCAGACACATACTCACATTAACACACCTCACATATAGAAGTAATATAATGAGCCACTTATAAAACTATAACTCCTCCTATAAAAGTTGATAGGTCTAGAGATAGACTTAATGGAAAGCGAATAAGGTCTATTGTCTGGATTCCTTTTGGCCCCCCAAGTGACCGGGTGATTAGTGTGAGTCACTTTTATCCTGGTAGGTCTGTCCACAGCTTTATGAGTCAATAGAAAGATATCAATGGCTCTGGAGGGAGGAGGCCACACTTCAAGGGGACGTAATACCCATACAAACAGTCGCTGGAGAGAATGTTGTGGGCCGCTCCACAAACACATTCAAGAGGACGAGATGCTTTCAATGAAGAGACAATTGACTTAGTTAACACTGCCCAAGAACCGCGCTCTGACTGGTATACTTCCTCTAATGGGCAGAGCTGTTGCTCGCCTTCCTCGTGCTTTTGCAAAGTCTGAAAAAAAAATTTTTTTCTGTTGAATTAATTTGAAGATATGGCACCACACTTACAATTGAAATATAATAGCAAAAATGTGATAATTTTGTAAAGACATAACACATACAAGTATATTTCCTCTAAGGATGTGATTGTGCTGGGTTTTTTGTTTCATCTGAGAAAACAAAGAATTTGATTTATTTTATCCATTTTCAAAGAGGTATTAAACACAAGCACTCGTGACCAATAAGAATTTCATTTCACAGTGTGTGTGCTCTAAGAAGGATTAAACATTTGGGGAAATTACTAAAGTACTGTAGCTGATTCACCATTCCATTTGGACTTTAGAAAATAAAGAAGAAAAAATGAAAGAGAACAAGAAAGCGGGGAGGTAGGTAAAAACAGGTCCAGGCATAGCAAAAGCCATGGTCAGAGCTTTAAGAAATTAGCAATGCTCAACTGGAACGGAAGTACCGCAACAGGACCTCCACACCAAAGGTCCTCTAATCATCTGTAACATCTACCATTGGAACGTAGTGGAAGGAGTTTACAATAAGCTTAACCCCAACTTTTATTTTACGCCCAGCAGGCTCTTCCCTCCATGTTGTGCACTTTGAACACTATTTTGTTATTCTGATTTCACTCAGGCTCCTAATCCACATCTCCCTGTTTCCCAATAAAGCGCTGCCAGTCTCAAAGCTTTCAAATTTCACTCTCAACCCCTCATTCAGCCTTAAAGAAATCTGCAGCCCTTCAAACAAGTGAGCTCATAGAGGAATGAAAGTTAGCATTTCATTATTTTACCACCAGGTCCTAGCCTAAAGCTCTTTAACAGTAAAACTAGCCATGCTCTTTTGCACTTTCATTTTGTGGCAAGATGTAAATAAACTCCATTCCATCCCCATTCTGTAATCACACATCATATAGTTGTGGACAGACTGGTGTAATTTGGTAGACACCATACTTACAATATAGCAAACCATTTTTGGGCCTAGTGGGCTGGTGCATACGTGGGAAGGAATTATGCAAATGCTTAAGATGTGTGGTCTGGCCGAAGACATTCGCAGTTTTGCTTGTGGTCTTCTTGTGGCATTGAGTGCTTTTACAGTGAATGCACACCACAGTCTAACGCATAAAAAGTGCCCTTTAAGGCTGAAAAGAGTTCAAAGCATTCAAAAGACAAAGAGGACTAAGCTGGGATTTTTTATGTACACTGAAAAGAAGAATAAGATATAAGTTCTTTATTGCTGCCTGTTATGACACTGGCTCCCAAATCAAAGCATTACGCTCAAACATAAAGTCTCCTGAAATTTTCTCTTGCAAACCATATGCAAAGAAGAAACAGCGAACGATTTAGACAGGCTGCCATTTTCTTACACGAACTTCTGAATGCTCTTTTTGACACTCCATTGAGGGAACAAGGAATTCAAAAGAGGTTATATTCGATCAGGTTTTCTGCCTCAATAGGGTATAATCAGTGCTAAAGTATTGAGCACAACACAGTGTGGAGAGCCTCTAAGAGCCTTAATCAGGAGGTTTTTCACACTCTTATCGTCTCCCATACGGGACTAACCACACACTGAAGTGCTCCCTTCTATTGATTATCTGGATGGGAATTTAAATATTAATACTCTGGCCAGGCCTGTTAGGCACTCGCTCATCGGTTGTGTTTCATGGCAGAGCACTCATTCCCCAGATTAAAAGCAGTCCTAGGTTTTGCTTTCTTTTTTTTTAAAGAGCAATCCTGATCTCTTTTGAGAGCAGGAGGGAAAAAACTTCAAGGGTGAGCCGTGTGGAGAAATGGGACTCTACAGAAATTTCAAAGGAGAGGACTCCCCTCCAGGCTTGATCTACTAACGATGTAAGAATCACACACTGGTCATTTAGCCACTGCAGAAAAAAGAGAGAGGGAACACATGGATTTACCAATCACACCTCCTAAAAGAGGGAAAAACACTTTGGAATCTTTACTTTCAAATCACTGCATTTCTCTTCCGTTGAGTGTGCAACAATACACTCTCACACACACACACACACACACACACACATATATATATATATATATATA
>NW_015664997.1:410810-415183 GCF_001515625.1 Sinocyclocheilus rhinocerous | reverse complement strand
GCAGACTGGCAGTTGTGTGTAAAGCTGCGTTTCAGTCACTGCTAACCAAACCTCACAAAGAGAAACCTGCACAGTGGCTGTAGAAACACATTTTCAAACTGTTTAGCACCATGGTATTTATGCAGCATGGGATAGTGTGTTGTCCTCCATGAAAATCCTTTTATTTCCGAAAGCACTATGCTTTATTTTATACCAGCAGAAAATGGTCAGTTATGAACTCCACATATCTTGCAGAACTAATTTTGACACCCTAAAATGACCTTACATCTCACTTCCCAATATTCCAACCCAAATCATCACCCACCGCCTCCTTGCTGATGTTGCAGTCTCATCAGAAATCCATTTATCTGGACCATCCATTGTACTGCAGCATTCGTAAGTGAATAAAACTATTTAAAAACAAGTCTTAATGTGTTTCTACAGCCACTGTGCAGATAGGTTTCTCTTTGTGATGTTTGGTTAGCAGTGACTGAAACGCAGCTTAATAATGTGGAACAACCTCTTTAAGTAGGGTGTCCATTTACCTAAGAAGACCTGGCAAACTATTGAACACACCTGTCTGAGATTGATACCAGTTACCTGAAATGATGTGAAAATCAAAACAAACAACAATCTGACTGTTTATTGTTCTGAAATCCTATTGATATGTCACTTGCATAATAATTTGGAACACAGTGTATATATATACTGTGTATATATATATATATATATATATTCCAGTTTAGAAATCATCCAATGAAATAAAAATGCATGTGTGTATTTGGCTTCTTTCTTCTTATGCCAGGGAGGGCAGCATTACATGAGCAGTTTGGGTAGGTCTGTGCAATAGGAGCCTGCCCCCGTGCAATGCTCTTTTGATTAGTGTGCTTCAGAGACATTAACCCGTGGAGCTTTAGTTAGCCAGCCCATTGGATTTAAGGGCAGTCTTGCCCCCAGGGTTTGCTTGCACACAACGGGGACAGAAACATGTTTACATCAACCTTGGTGTGGGACTGCCACTTGGTCATCCCCGGTTCACATACTCAAGTGCACAAACAGAGAAATGTTCTGGCCCCACTTGACATAAAACAAGTAAGATGCCACAGAGAATATAGCTCCTGTACCAAACCAACTTACAATAAACTCAAGGATAGATTTGATTTGATGAAAATAATTGAGAGCACTTATTAGTTAGACATCATGTGACAAAACAACGACTTTTATTTATTTATTTATTTATTTATTTAATGTTATGGAATTTCATTTGAATGTCCTCACTTTGCCATGAAATATGTTTAACTAGGAGAAAAATAAATATGCCTAATCTTATTGAAGAAATTGAGGTTTATAGTTTCATATTTTCCACAAACATGCACTTTGTGGTTGGAAAATAAAAATATTATCAGTCTATTTCATCCACAGGAAACGGGAACTGTGGAGGTAAAATTTTACAACATCATAAAAAATCTAAAATTAATACAGTTAATATTTTAAGAGAAGTTCGTCTTCACAATGTTTCACTAGTGTGTGCGAAGTGCTTATTCTGCTAATAGTGAGCTATGCGTTTTTTTTTTCTTTTCAATATCCTTAAGAGATGCTCTATTTCAGAAGCTCCTCAGTCCCAAAATCAACAATCACAAACTATGTGTTGCATGAGAACCCACCAAAATCGATCAGAAATGCCCACATCTGCCCAGGCAAATGTCCAGCATGGGAGAGAGTGACGGCAGAGAGCATTAATGCAGGAACACAGAGGTTATTAGTATCACTGCATGGTGTAGCATAAAGCAATCAGCCTCAGAGTGTGTCTCCCTCATCTTACACCCTGCCTGTTCTCCTCCTGCAGAGCCGCTCAACACACAGACCAGGAGCTAATGATGCTGGACAGAGACGTCAGACTACAGCAGTCACAGCCTGGCTTGATAATGCTTCTCTCCCTACACTTCCTCATCAGTGACAAGACACAAGATACCAGGGATTTTCAGCTGAGGTGCTTTCTGATGTTTGTTTGTGATATGATTGCAGGGGGGCGAATGAGGTGTCAAGGATGATTGAAATGGAAGCCAGTTGCTTCTATTGGTTCTGACAATAGCAGTGACGTGCTTGTGCAGGAGGTAATGCTCAGGTGAGGTACAGCCTTATCTAAACATCCTTTACATTGAAGGAGGTGCAACTCTGGCATAAAGTAAAAATGATCAGTTTTGATGTGCTTTCAGCTCCACAACATTCTGACTGTTTCATGTTCTCATTTTATAGAATAATTATCCATCATTATTATAAAATTGCTCAAGGATCACCCAAAAATTTACACAACCTCATGTTTCTTTCTTGCATGGAAAACAAAATGTGAAATTTTAAAGAATGTCCTGACCACTCTTTTTAAAATAAGTGAATGAGGACCATCACTCTTAAGCTGCAAAAAGCATGCAAAGACGTCATAAAAGTATCATAAAATTGGTCATATGACCCATGCATGTTGTGCGTATATGGCATATGGTCCATACAACTTCTGTATATGATATTGGGACAGATTAGTGTTTAATAATTTAGATTTCTGTCTTATGTACTAACAAATCTGTCGTATTGCTTCAAAAGACTTGAATAGTTTCATATAGTTATTTTGTAGATTCTGCTTCATTCCTCATTCACTTTCATTATTTTGTCAAGAGTGGCCATATTTTTCAAAAGAATGTGATACATGTTTGGGTCAACATGAGAGTGAATACATTTTTACAGAATTTTCATTTTGGAATCTATTTAAGCAACTCTGCTTATATCTATTATCTAATAATATCCATTTAAAGATATAGTAATGAAGTTGAGATATCCAGGAAAAATAGATTTATAGAGAACTGGTACATTTTTTATTTATTTATTTATTTGTTTGTTTGTTTTTTGAAAAGAGGAATGTATAAATACTGTTTCATGTTTCCGGTATTTATTTAGCATATTTGGTTTTTGAAGTCCCAACAGCATTTGACATTAGATATCTCTATCGTAATACATACAGAGAAAACTCTGAACAACATTTAAACTGTTCTGTCGCTCCACCCTCAAGACATAGCAATGCACTGACAATGAGACATCACAAGACAAACACAGACACAAAGAACAACATGTCACTGAAACAGAGAATGTTTTTTCCCCTCAAATAAATGCCATCCAAGTCATTTTCCTCTGTGATGTGTGAATGATACTTGCCACCATCCATCAGTAAAAGGACTGAAGGAGGCCAGGGAGACGTGCCTCATACAGTGGACACTCCAGGGAGCTCATTATTGAACCTATTAATCTGTTATTTGACCCTGGTGAGAGCACTGGCCAATTTAAGAGGCACATAAGCTTGCTTTCACAAAGAATCAAGAACAAAAACACCCTGTCTCTCTTTAATTCAGCAGAGTTGCTTAATTTATTGATAGCATAATCTAATAAAACAGCAAGTAAGTGTCCAGAAAATGTATTCCAAAAATATGAACTCAAGATTTTGTTGGGAGGACTTCTGTTCTACAAAGACTCACAAATTCAAGTGATACTATTGGCTTTAAAAAACTAGAATCAATAAATCCATCAATAGATAACTGGTGGGAACAACATGTCACTGAAACAGAGAATGTTTTTTCCCCTCAAATAAATGCCATCCAAGTCATTTTCCTCTGTGATGTGTGAATGATACTTGCCACCATCCATCAGTAAAAGGACTGAAGGAGGCCAGGGAGACGTGCCTCATACAGTGGACACTCCAGGGAGCTCATTATTGAACCTATTAATCTGTTATTTGACCCTGGTGAGAGCACTGGCCAATTTAAGAGGCACATAAGCTTGCTTTCACAAAGAATCAAGAACAAAAACACCCTGTCTCTCTTTAATTCAGCAGAGTTGCTTAATTTATTGATAGCATAATCTAATAAAACAGCAAGTAAGTGTCCAGAAAATGTATTCCAAAAATATGAACTCAAGATTTTGTTGGGAGGACTTCTGTTCTACAAAGACTCACAAATTCAAGTGATACTATTGGCTTTAAAAAACTAGAATCAATAAATCCATCAATAGATAACTGGTGGGGGTAACATGTAATGTGGCGTGTTACAATATAGTTATGGTACAATTACATTGGTACTGAGTATTTCAAATCAAAGCAATGTTTTTAATATTTAATTATGTTATTGTACTATAGTAATTATCACATTAAAATGTAATATGCATAACACATACACTGTAATGAAACATGTTATTTAATACAATATACACTCTCAGAAAAAAAGGTACAAAAGCTGTCACTGGGGCGGTACCTTTTCAAAAGGCACACCTTTGTACCTAAACAGTCCATATTGGTACCTTAAAGGTACATATAAGTACCTAAAGTGTACATATTAGTACCTAAAAGGTACAAAAGT
>NW_015664997.1:405736-410441 GCF_001515625.1 Sinocyclocheilus rhinocerous | reverse complement strand
GCATGCTGTGGGTGCCCTTTTGACCTTGTTGTTTGCTTGCTTTCATCTCTTCCATATTTTCCTCTCATGCACTGGTTTCTATAAACTGAACAGCCAATCAAACCTCTCTCATTGACAGTCCAATTTCAATTGAATACGCTCAACTGGCCAAAAAAGCCACAGATGTGTCCGACTAGTCCTGATGAACACAATGCAAAGCCTGGACTGACAGACACTCAGCAGCCGTATTTGATCAATGGCCGACCGGTTTGTGTTATGACCTTTAAAGTAACCACAATTCTGCCTCTCCTAAACCCCATGCCCCAGTCTATCCACCCTATGCTGGGCCACGGGGCTTCCTGAAAGCTCAGTCTCAGGCCTCCATCTGTGGAGTTCTTTGTAAGTGACTGCTGGTTGCATTAAGTTGATTAAAGTGGTTGGCAGACAGTAGTATTTGTACTCTCTCCCTTGCACAAAGATGAAAGAGTCAGGTATGTTTCCAGTTCCGAGTCTAGGGGAAGGCCCCCTCCTCCTTCCACTCTGCTCTTAGAGGGGTCAACAAAAGACAAAGGCCTTTGGATTGAAAGCAATGGAAAGCCTCTTTCACCAAATGATCTCTAATTGTTCCTTTCTTCCCTCTGTATCCTCTGTATGATATCCGTGGCGCTTGAATGACTTTGTCCGCAATTGTGTCTCTAAAAGCTTCTCTTGAAAGAAGAGTCAGGTTGAGATGAAGGCTATTACTTATATCATACTTCCATAAAAACAGACAACTGACAATTTTCCAGTATTGTATCTATCAAAGGAAAAGTGTAATTTATTTCTATTGCTTTCAGTCTGAAAATATCTAAGGGCATTTCAGTAAACATTAAAATGAACTGATATTTACTGTTGGTTTTATGAAGAGATGTTTGTACCGAGAAAGACTGAGATGGGACTTTCAGTGTACTGTATTAAACATCAAAGCAATGAAAACTGAACATACTGGAGTAATGTGAGATCACTGGAATAATGTGCAAGAACAGCAGTGCCTTGCAAAAGTATTCAGACCAAGTTTAGTACTCTGTAATATTTGTATTTCACAGTAGTAAAACCATGCTATACTATCATTATTATAATTGTTAGAATTGGAAAATGAAATCATTGATTCTTTCTCCCAGGCCTTTCTACATACTGAAACAAGTTGTCCTGCAATATTTTGCAGCACTTCCCACATCTCAGCAGTTGTTTATTGTTCACTCAGGCCAGCCTTACACAGAGCTCTTGATGAACAGAAGTTGACTGGTGCACTTTTACTCTTCTCAGCTACTGAACAAATCACTCAAAGTGATCATTGGCCTCTCTGTGGCTTCTCTCTGTGACTCCTTTAGATGTTCACGGAAGCTATACAATCACACCCCAGCAAAATATGGTTGTCAGTCCTGTTTTAGAGTGCTAAATATGGTTGGATTCCAAACTATCTTTCTTTAGATATCGTTCCAGTAAGAGAGATGTGAGTTGAGATTTTAGATGCAATTGTTGTCTTTCCATCTCAGCTGCTTATCAACATGCACTCTGTACATGGTTAAAAAAAAAAAAAAAAAAAAAGTGGCGTCGGTTAATTAGGATTTAATATGCACTTACCCACAGACTGGGCTTGTTTATTAAACATTTTATCAATTCATATAATTATTTCTCACTGGGGTCACAGAGGTCATCATCTTTGATATTTATTTTAGTCACTGTAACTATTGTTACAGGCATTATTCACGGCTATCGCATAAATAGAAGAAAGGCTTGACTTTAGTTACTTGATATGGACAGTATTCCAGCCACTTCTTAAGCAGTTGTATGACCAGCAGAATTTGTGAGTTAGAGTTGAACCACACTTAATTGAAGTAATGTATAAAAGAGGGAATATGAAAGTGTCTGTATAAACTAAAAAAAAAATGCTCACCACTCAACAAAATGACACTACGATGTGTTAGTGGTCTATTATCATTATTTAAGAATCAGTAAATGTCTATGTGCAAAGCCTGTACGTTGTCCCTTTGACAAGCTGTCTCCGAAGACAGCTGTCTTTGATTAAAACTTTACAATGAGGACAGTATTTAAAGCCCACAATGTAGACAAAGTCACAAATATGACAGTTATTTTAACTTTGAAAACGTACACAAAAAAGACAAAAATAAACAAATAAACGAGGACTTTGGCATTAGAGATCTGTTCCACACATGATTATGATATAAAGGATTTCATAGTGATCAATGGGACTATGAAATTTGATAACTCATTGCACACACCTGAGACAACTGATGGATGTTTTTGCAGCAAACAAGCTTGCGGTATACAAAATATGATCCAAATTACCCTTCAAGCAGATCCTGAGGAATATATGGAATCATTGCAGGCGTAAATAAAGGGGCAGCATAAATTACCACTGGATGTCAATCATGATTGTGTGCCCTGTTTTTCTTTGTGTTAGTGTGTCGCCTCTTCTTCTCACTGGCAGATGACATGAAATGAAAGCATTCTCCAGCACCGACAGCACCACTCTGAGCGCTTTCTGACACTTGAAAACGATAGGTATGGTGGTACTACAGCTGGGCTGGCGTTGATTGGCTGGCGCGTAGGCTGCCACTAAACTTTCGGTGCTTGAGGAGCTGTCTGTGCTGGGACAGGTGGTGTTTATGCAGATGAATGAACACATTACTGTGTGCTCTTCCTTTTGGTTTAAACATTAGCGTTTCAAATGTGACAAATCAGATGTTCGTCTCCCGCATCCTGCCTCCATTGTTGTTGCCGGAAGGATGTACATGTGGAGAGGTTTGCATGAGTTTGTGTGTTTACAGTTTTGCTGTGTGTGTGTGTGTGTCTGGGCGGGTGAGTGTATGCATGAGTACGCATATGTATATTTAACATCTGATTGAGCATGCTAGTACTGGACAATTTATCATAGTTTATCATACCTGCATGAAATTATTTGCGCCCATCTACAAGCAGTACGAGACCGTGTCTAACAAACAAGCATCATTTTTTGGCCATTTATAGAGATTATGTTGATTACATGATTACATGTACACCACACTATAAACTGTTTTCACATGCATACTCACATGCACTCAGTGTGTCTGTGTTCCACAGAGACCAGCAAGATGGAGAGGATGCTCAGCTGTAGTCTTTGTTCACTGTATGAGTGGGAGCTGTTGTCTACTACCCGCGGACACAGGGCCTTAAGTGGGTATAACTGACAATAAGCAATTACCTCCTTATTATCACAGCACAGTGGCTGTAATTGGCCCTCCTTCACTAGCAATCAGCTCAGCAGACTGATTAATCCTGCCATTGGACGGGACTAGCTTCTTGTTTCTCTGTATTATTGACATCACAAAATTCTATAAATGGGTTTTCCATGAGATATGATATAAGTCAGTGATATTAGATGTATATGAGGGATTGCTCATATATTAGGGTAAATATAGAATAAATGTGTGCCTTCACCAAAGGATATAAGTCAGTGATATTAGATGTATATGAGGGATTGCTCATATATTAGGGTAAATACACCTTCACCAAATGATTCATTATTCATTATTGCATAAACAGTATGGAATTTCCTCAAAAAAAGATTAAAGAGAAACTAATTCATATTTCTGTGAAATATATCACAAAACAGCACCCAAGCATATGAAGGGACAAGGTCAATCAAACTTAAACCATTCAAAAATATATCCTGCAATATGTCCTGAAATGCATAATTCCGGAATGAAGAACTTGGTAACTGTTCACGCTAAGATTTTTGACAAAATATACACCTAAAGAAAATAAAACCAGAGGTTTGTGTGAATTCCCTGTGAACAGATCACACAGGTTTTGTCATCAAAAAACTTTAGATTGCATAACATGGTGTACACTGTAAAAAGTAATGAGTTGAACTTATTTGGAAAACCTGTGGAAACTGATTACCTCAAATTTCTCAAGCAAATTAGTTTATCATTTTTGAGTTAATAAAACTTACTGTAACTTTGTATAGGTAACTTGTGTATAAGTATAGGTTACCAGAAAACTTGAGTGTTGGTAACTCAATTTGACAAGTTCAGCCAACTTAGAGATGTAAGTTAAGCTTAGTGCACAGAACTCAAACAAAACAGTTCTCTTAACAAGTCTGCTTTGTTCACATTACTAGACAAATGTGTGGAAACTGATTGCCTTAAATTTCTCAAGTAAGCTGTACTCAAAACTTAAAGTTGTTAATACAAAGACAGAAAACAGATTGTTAGCACAACAATAGGGCATTTATTTGTTTAAAACAATGTTACTTCAAGTCATTATTTTTTAGGCATGCTATCAAATCAACAATTTAACACTGTAAGAAAAATTGCACATACTGCACTCAGGAAATAAATAGAAAAAAACCCATCAACAATAAGACGGCATTATAAAATGAAAAAGTGCGCTTTTTTATTTTGAATGGCGAAGACGTGCTCACCCACAGACATTCAGTGGTTGATTTTGAAGTATTATATGGGGTAATACTTCCAAGTATATGGGGAAGTCTAATGGTTAGAGAGTTTGGATGGGTTAAATGCAGAGCACTAATTCCGAGTATGGGTCATCATGCTTGGCCACATGTCACGTCATCATATTAGCAAAACAACAAAGCTAATGCTTTTCACGGAACTTACGTATACCCATCATAAATTGTGATATAGCCTGGTTCGTTGGTCCGTTAGATCGGATTGCTTTC